>NW_009910089.1:15490-21683 GCF_000696875.1 Nestor notabilis
ACAAAATTTAATTGGCTATCAGAATAAGCTTGCATTGTACATTTCTTTATTGTAAGTACTACATATTAAAAATAAATGCACTATGGAAATTATTCTGTATGTTACAGTATCATTTCCATACATTATTAGAAAGCTATTTTCCATTGTAAGTGGTGCCAAGTTCAGACAGAATAAGAGCAAAGACCAGCAAAAATTCAGAACACTTTACAAGAGATGCTTGGGAGCAAGAAATATGTCCCAGCAAGGACTCCCTCCCCTACACTTCACATTTTGAAATTTGAAAAGTTGAAATTACCACATGATCCTGCGGAGTCTTTATACCATGATTTCTGAAATATTTTGTTGAAATATTTGGGTTTAATACCCAAAAGTGAAATCTTAATTCAAGTATCATAGGATCATTTCACAGAATCATAGGATCGTTTCATAGAATCATAGAAGGAACCTTAAAAATCATCTAGTTCCAACTCCCCTGCTACAGGCAAGGACACCTTCCACTAGACCAGGTTGCTCCAAGCCCCATCCAACCTGGTCTTGAACACTGCTACGGATGAGGCATCCACAGCTTCTCTGGGTAACCTGTTCCAGTGTCTCATCACTGTCACAGTAAATTCCTTGCATCTAACCTAAACCCACCCTCTGTCAGTTTAAAGCCATCATTCCTTGTCCTATCTGTCACTACATGCCCTTGTGACATCAATGGGAAGAAGGATTTAATTCAGGGCATTTCACTCTTGCAACAGCACTACTTGACAGCTCTACCATCTACTGAGAAGTTCCCTTTGCATACTAACAAAGCATCCAATTAAGCTATGAAAAACAAAAAGTTTCAGTGTAGTTCTTGTAATCTAAAAGAGATGATTAAAGACTTCTGAGGCATGTAGAGATACAAATTAGCAAAAGAAAAGGATGTTAACAAGGCCAACATTATGCAGATAAAGCACAAGCTACGTATCTAGTGAAGATTTGATCTAACTCCTCAGCAGATTATAATTATGGTAAAAAAGCCATACACATTGCCGATTTTAAAGTCGATGAGCATTTTAAGCTTTAAAGTAAAATAAGAACCTACCAGAGAAAGAAAAAGAAGTCATTAGGGAGCAACTGCACACGCATACATTCACTTCAAAATCATTTCAAAAAGTCAATTAAAGACACAATCAGGACAAAACTAACAGTTTGTGCAGTATTTCCTATTCAAGCCATGGTGCCATTGAAATGAATGGGAACTATGGGAGTGTACTGATTTTGACTTGCATAGAGTTAATTCTTTTCATAGCAGTTTGTTTGGTGGTGTGTTTTGGATTTGTGATGAAAACTGCTGATAGCACAGGGATGGTTTAGCTGTTGCTGAGCAGTGCCTGCAGGGTGTCAAGACCTTTTCCGTTCTCCACACTACAGCAAGTAGGCTGGGGGTGCACAAGGAGTTGGGAGGGGACACAGCTGGGGCAGCTGACCCCAACTGACCTGAGGGATATCCCAGGCCATGCTCAGCAATAAAAGTTGGGGGAAAGAGGATGAAATGAGATATTTACAGTTACAGCATCTATCTTCCAAGTAATGATTATGTTTTCCTGGAGATGGCTGAATACCTGTGTGCAATGAGAAGCAACGAATGAATTCCTTATTTTGCTTTGCCTGTGCATGCAGCTTTTGCTTTACCTATAAAACTGGTCTTATCTGAACCCACAAGTTTTCTCACTTTCCCCCTTCCGATTCTCTCCCCCCATCCCTCTGGGGCACGAAAGCAAGTAGCTGGTGGAGCTCAGCTGCTCCCAGTGCTAATCCCTGACAAGGTGCCTTGTATGAAGTTTGCTCTAACCATTATTCTCTCAACCAGAAAAATGGAGCTGGCCAAAGCCCAGATAATGGCTGGGGAGGGGCGGGGCTTTACTTCTCGTCATGCCATTTCTAATCAGCACATGGTATGACCTTGCTTTTGATCCCACAAAGCACCACCTTAAACCTCCCTAACTTACCTATATTGCAATAAGCAAATATAAACAAATAAACAGACAAACACTAACAGTCATAGGTACAATTAAAGAATTTTTAATAAATAACTAAGAGCCTTTCACAGTTGAAGTCTTACACAGGCTTTGAGGAAAGATTTTTATATATGCATATATGCATCTTTTTCCCACAACAACAGCAGTAGGAAATGCATAAAGAATGAATGATCGTTGCTTGGGCTTGATTTTATTAACTATTTCATTTTAGTTGCCTGCTTCTATTTATATTAAAATCTAGCACATAGCAATTTCTTTTAGATCACATTATATTTATACAGTCAAGTCTTGAATATTCTGGTATTATCATACGTTCATATGTAAATTGTATGAACATGCAAGCTATGGAACACTATTTAGCCACAAAATGAAGTACTCAGTTGAAAAAAGTAGTATATGCTAATTATAAAAATTATTCTGCTTACCACTCCAGTCTCTTAAGTTCACAGTATAACAATGTGAATTGTGCTTGAAATTAAAACAACTTTTTCTATAAGCACCAGCTGGCAGCTACAACTCCCTTTTCTTCTCAGCAACTACACCTGCAGTTTATAACATTCTCAAACCAGAAAAAAAGGTAAGTTGGGCTTCTTATTTCTATTGTTTGCACTGAACCTTACAAGAACCAGAAATAGAACTATAAAGATAGACTGGAGGTTACCCTGCAAAAACTTGTCTTATCACAAGCCCCTAACAAAACCAAGAGTACTGTGCATGGGAATACTGCTTGTTTGATGGCACAGTCTTACATCAGACACAGGTGCTATTACTACTCCATCATGAGAAAGAACACTGCTTGGCTTGAGCACTGTACCTTCCCAGCTGTTTTGGAACAGGATTGCAGTTTTGGAACAGTACTGCAAACCATCAGGAAAAGAAAAATACCTTATTTTGGAAAGATAAAATTCACTAGTTACCTCTATAATTCATTCTGAAGTCCTAATGAAGTCACATTTCCATGTATGTACACAACTTTCCCATCTAAGCAGCATGGCAGCATTCCACCTCACTTGCCTCACCTAATGCAGAAAACAGGTATTCCTACACTTAATACCCTTGGAGGGGCTGATAAGAATGTGCTAACAATGTCACAGTGCAACTGGGCTCCAAACAAAATGTGGTGTTTTTTGGGTTTTTTTTAGTAAAAAACTTGCCTATGAGTCTTAGAAAAAGAAATTTAAAAACTACAGAATTTCAATTATCTAGAGAAAAACTCTTCCAGAAAGTTAAATCCCCTCATTTCAAGCCCCTCTTGAGTTGGAGCGAATTCAACTTTACTGCCTTGCTTATTCATTTAGCTTTTATTGGGATAAAGATAATTGCAGCTCTTCCTGCCAAATCACTGTCACATGGCAGAAATGAATGCAGAAGTAATACAGGAAGAAAAGAGAGAGCACCAGAAGCATGGCTCTAAAGCACAGCTACTTGTGCAGGCTCCTCTTTGCTTTTCATTTGGTTTTAAATGAATTTTTAGAGGCAGTACCCACTCAGCTTCAGACACAGCAGAGATCACTAACAGCTAATTGAGAAAAAATGTCTCAAGAGCTTCAGACACATACAGCAAAGAGTGAATTGCTCTAAATAATGTTGGGTTGTTTTTTATTTAGGGTAGCAGAAAAACACAGGTGAAGTCACTGTGAAAGAAGAAGAGCAAGTCTTGAACACGTTTTATAAAGCTTTTTTTCTTCAGGGAGAAGATTCTCAACTCCAGTATCTCAATTCCCTTTAAGAGCATTGGGTACATACTGTATTTTCTCAGGGCTCTCTGGGGGCTATTTCAGCTTTGTATCCCAGCAGCATGGGGCCTAAATCTCACGCTGAAGTGTTCACTCTCTGCTCTCTCTGGAGTTCAGGATCCAAAAATCTTTCACAACACAATCGAAAACCTAATTAGTATGCATGATGACTCCTCAGGATCTAGCCCTAAGTGTATGCTGGCTCAAAAGCAAGCCCACCTCAGGGAAGTGTTTCTGCAAAAGCTTCACGACATCTCCACAGACAGATGCTGCCCACTGATCTCAGGGCACCTTCTCTTGGCACTGCTACTGCACTCCCCATAGTCCCAAACAGCAACTGAAACCATGCAGCTCACTTCACACTAGACTTAAACTCGTTCAGGAGTCAGTACTATTTTCCTACATGTTTCTCATCAGAAATTAATGCCCTTCCTTAGGAATTTACTCTGATTTGTTTGGAATTAAGATCTGCCTGTTCCCCCCTTTCCTCCTTTTTTTTTTTTTTTTTTTAAGGAAACTAATTTAGGTAAGATACTGATAAAATTTGGGAGAATTCAGAAGTTTAACCAATTTTACAGCGGTATTCTCAGATCTTGTCTCATAAGATATGAGTCTCTCTTGAGTCTCTTCTGAAACCAGTTTAATCTTCAATTTCATTCCTGTAGCCTGTTCTTTACTGCCAGGAGATGGGATCACTACAAATCCAATCACAGAGCTAGCATGCTTGTTCATAGCGAGAGGTCCAAATTAGCACACAGCTCCTCTTTTAAAAGTTTTATATCAATAGCATTTAATATTGATAAAATTTAAGTGTTTCACTCACTTAGTGAAGCACCAGTATATTTTATAATTGCAGTTTATACTTCTGAGATCAAAAAATCCTTCTCTTGATCTTATATTCACAAGCTTCTAATTGAGTATCACAGAGGGAATAGCAGCAGCAAAGACATTTTCTTCTTTTCCTTCCTCAATATGAAGCGTACCCACTGTTGAGGCTTGACATTGGTAATTTTATGTGCTAGCCCCACCAAAACTAGCTCAGATTGTTTCTGTCACAACATATTTAAAAAGCTCCATGGTCAATCCTGCGCTGATATGAGAACTGTCAGTCATGCAATGACATTCTTTGCTGAACAGATGACTGACACCGAGAAGTTCAACTGCTGAAAGTGTCAGCTCTTCAGGATGCTACAACACAATCTTGGCCAGCATACAGATTGTCTTAATGTTTCTATTCTCAACATTCAGCTCTTTTTTTCTTTTTTTTTTTTTTTTTAATTACAGAATAACACCAACGTAATTAAGTGCTTGGACCTTAAAAACAAGCAAATAAACAAACAAAACACAATGAATCTTGTAAAAGCTTACAGTACCTGGGTGCTCTTAAGAACATCACAGACATTTAAATTTAGTGCAGCGCAGCTATTTTAACCAGAATGACTCTGAGCATTTTTTTTGTCCTGGTTTTTTTCCCCTTTCTCTTTTGCAATACATAAAATATACAGTGTTAAGGGATATTATAAGTTGCTGCAGCTGCTCCATGACCTGTGGGTTCCTCTGTCCCAGACTGACAAACCTGACTGTCGCTTTCCAAATTGCAGGTTCAACTAGCAGCAAATCAGAGCTCATAAACCTGGGGCACACACAGAAGACACTACCAGGGCCTGCCACAGAGAAGACCCCCACAGCCCAGCAGCACCCAGCCTAACCCTGCCAGGTCTCACACCAGCACAAAAAGCCCCGTCTCCTACTCCTCTCGGGCTGGCAGAGACAGGAGGTCACTCGTGGGTGCAGACATGACACTCTTCCACCCCAGAGGTCCCTAACTCGCCAGTCAGTACAGCTCAGTACTTACTCCCAACAGACACACACTCATCCCACAGGCACACCATGCCTGCAGGTGCCCCCAGATACCTGCACAGAACTTCCATCTACCTGATACCTCTGCCCAGGCCCTGGGCCTCCTACTTGCTGGTGAGTCCAACTTGGAGCTTTCTGGCAAATACACATGAACACCCATTTTGGGGGTGATACAGACACTTGCCACCCCTGCAGCCAGTATCAGGCACATGGGCTGTGACCCATGGTCCCACTCAAGCCACCAGCATTAAGCACCTCACCTGTTCTGGTCCCTCCAGTAGCTGATCTTCGAGACACACACTGTTCCTACCTAGCAGGTCAAAGACCCCTACACATGAAGTTGCTGGCATCATAATCTAGGGACACCTATGGCCCTTGGCTGACTCTAGTAGCTGGCCCCCAGCCCACTCACACTAGTCCCCCTAGCAGCTGGCATTTACACACACAGGATGGAGAGTGAGAATATGCAGAGTTAAGAGCCTAATAAGGCAGGACAGCCTGTGATGATCAGGCACAGGGCTCAGCGCAACAAACACACTGACCAGCCAGCCCCATTTTACACAAGACCAGCTCTTTCATACCCCTCTT
>NW_009910089.1:21697-60906 GCF_000696875.1 Nestor notabilis
CTCAGCTTTGTTGCTCCCCAATCCCCTTCCCCTAAATATTCTTTTGTAAATTCTGCATAGCTGCTCAGGCCACCCCTGAAAATCTCAAATACTCACATTCCTCATTTCTCCCTTCTTATCAGTCACGAAGTCCAGGTGGCCCTCCCCAATGCTCTGCCTGCGTCTTTTTGATGTCCCATCACTTTGTAGCTCAAGATTTCTGGTCCTTGGTATCACCCTCCTTGTCTCCTCAGGTAGGGTCTCTCTGTTCCTGTTTATCCCCCTCCAGCATCAAAAGGATCCTTGATCATATAAGCTCAGTGAAGCAGACACTCCTATCTTCTATATACCCTTGCACACAGGACATAAGTCTTGGTATCTATTTATATATTAATGTGATAACTAGAGCATGGTTTTCTTTTGTGAAGCTCTGATAACACTTTAACCCATATGTTATAAAGAGCAGCACCCATTTCTATGTCACATTTCTAATGGCTGCTTACCCAAGATACGGCTTTCAGATTTATTAGCTCCTTCATACGGTTTAGACATTATTATAATTCTTCATTCTCTCATAGCTTTATTATAATACTAATCAGAAAGCATGGGAGAATATTAAGTTAAGAATTAGCTAAGTGTTTTCCAATACTACTAGGGCTATATACACAAGTAAATTAAGCATGTCAGAGCTTATTTTTTATGGCCCTTAAGCTAAGTAGCACAATACAAAAGAAGATGATAACCTCCAAACCGCCTATGAAGTGCTCTCTTGAACTGTGCCAGGAATTATTTGACTGGAGCCAGAAATCACACGAGGGACCACTGTATCACTCTAACTGTAGAGGTAATCAAGACTCAGTACTGAGGTCTCGGCACCACTTAATTCACTGGTACTGAGATAAACCCCAGATGTCCATCTTCAGCCAGTAACTATCTTCTGCAAACATACGCTCTGGACAGTCATTCTGCTTGCTATACATACTTTATCCATGCTTTATGCTGCTGCACATACTTTAAATGTAAAAAATAGCAAATATTTTATAGGAAGAATTTAACTAGTATATGAGCTAACTTACTTTTTGAAGTTTGTCTTACTACTATGCTTAATCACAGCCAAAGATAAGGAAAAAGATTGTAAGCTCTAACATTTGTATAGCTGCAGAATTTCTTTATTTTACAGAAGAGGCATAGTTTTACAAACATGAAGTTCAAGGGAGCTCAATCATTTCTGACTTCTTCCCCAATGGTCCTTGGGGTATGTAATCTCCTACCGTAAGATTCAATGTCATTAGTATACCTGCTACATTTAAATCGACAACATCTTCACTCAGGGCAAAATAATAGTAAACACTTGGGACTCAAGCAGGAAAGAACTGCAGTACATAATGTCCCTTTATAAACAGTGTTTCACACATTTTGCTTGCCTGAAGCCAGTTACTGAAGTATCTGACTATCACTTCCATCAGCTATGCAAAGCTCTTCAGCTCTAATGGAGACTTCAATAAATCATACACTTAAAAATTGCACAAACTGAAGTAAAAGAAGTATTACTGCAATAATACACTATTTTCAAAAGGCCTCTGAAAGTACCTGCTGCATATATCATGATCAGTTATGGCACAGTAACTCCACAGTCACTTTTAATCCTTTTTTTCCTGCCATCACAGCCTAAGAGCCCACCAGAATCAGCCCACACTATTCATATACCACTGTCACTTATTCTTCCCTCCTTACTTACAAAGCCACCAGTTCACCTTTGACAAACAAAAGGAAGTACTCAGGCCTGCCCTCATCGCCTGCTTCGAGACTCCATATATGAAACTTAAATTAGACTTCTCTCCTTCCCATTCATCATGTCGTCATTCCTTCTGCAGATTTAAAAAGGTTTTTTACCTGCTGGTTCACCTGCACCTGAGGAGCAACAGGACACTGGTGGGACTCACAGTGTCAGAGCAGCTCTTTCTGTTCATGCACATCTATCATCTATACTCTGATGTATGGCAAAACTCTGTGACATTGTTTCTCTTCCTTTTAAAGGTAATGCCCTTTTTAAAATGTAGTAAGATGTGTCTTCTTCTGAAAAGTTAACTCATCATTCCCTGGGAAATGATTTGTGGCAAACAATGTATGCATTTCATTTGTTTGCTCAGGGTTTCAGAAGTCTGTGGCTATTCAGCAGGCTGTCACATGCAGAAATTGCTAAAGTGTTCTGAGGAAAATACCAGCTTCAACTGGAAGCAGCTTCTAGGGAGCGGACAAAGATGGGGAGGCAACAAGCTGAGACTGTCTGCAGGACAAGTGGGAACTGAGAAACTCCTGAGAGAGGGAAGCAGAGTGGAAGAGAGAAGTTTGATTTCACATCTTTTGTTTCCATATGCTTAACCCCACATTTGCTTCACATCTGGTTATTATATCCTAATTTGCTTCTAATAAACAGAACTTCAGAGCTAAGAAGCTAAATAGCTTTTTTTGTTACTGTTTTTAAGGAAAACTGAAGTGTTCTTGGCTTCAAACTCCATGCTGCAGCATATGAATCTCTAACATGATGTCCCATCACATGTACAGGTAAAACTTCAAATGAACAATGTAGAAGTGATAAGCTTCAAGCGTATGAAGGTCTTAACAGACTGTACCTGAGCCTCCTGGGTTTACATCTTAGAGATGAATATTAAGGATCTTTGCAGCATCTAAATTAGTACATTAATTTTCCATTGCACTTCCATTACAATCACATACAGCAGGAAACTCTATTAATTGCTCCTGCACTTTTCGTGTATTTTATTGGCCCAGGCACTAACAGACATGCACATTGCTAACTTGTTAATGTGTTCCCTGCTAGGGTTGTGGCCCTGCTACTGCCCTAGCACTGAGAATACCTCTATACTAGAAGGGAGTTTGGAGGGCAACCTGGCCTCACAGCCAGCTCTCTGCAGTATGTAAGTAGAAAGACTGAAAAACTCTCTTGACTCCAGGGCAGCAGAATCCCAACTGCCTGCTGGAAGCAGGTTGCAGCACATGAGATTTCCTGGACTGTGCTTTGGCATTGTCTGAAGCGTGCTATGGCAAAACTGTGCCAGAGACTATCTAGTCATGTAACAGCCTACATGAACGAGCTGCATTGCCTTGGCAGTATCACCTTTTAACTTAATCGTATAGATGCACTCTTCTTGGACATAGCTCAGTGGATGGTGAAAGTTTCTCCCCAGCACGTAGCCTATGTGTGAATCCTCCCTGCTAAGGGGGGAGTACAGTTTAGCTGTACATCGTGTGAGCCATGACACACCACTTGTCCTCAGGGCCATAAGATGCACCCTTGCCTGATTTATTTGGTGGTATACACAGAGCCTTTAAAGTTCACAAGATTTGTTTTTGCTATATTTAAATACACCTGAAATGGAAGAAATAGAAATGTGCTTTGAAATATAACATTTATAATTTCAATGAAGAGGAAACAATATAAAAGAGTGACAAACATTTTTTAAATCAAAACAAAGACCTCAGGTAAGTATAACAGAAATCTATTAAGTCTGACAAATCAGGAGGAACAAAGTATATAAATTTATTTCAGTCAGATATTTTTAGTAATCACTGATCCTCAAATAAGCACACTGACTATAAGAAAAAACATGACAGAAATGAATCAGTTAGCAGACAATGCCTTCTTTGAGCTTCAAGTATTTTTAAGTGAGAGTTTACAATATTATATTCATATGAGATTGTATTCTAAGCTAAAACTGATACATCAGTCATCCTAGGATGAATGGACTATGAAGAAATCAGTATCGATACTGGTTTAGAACCAAGATAGCATTGGCTGAATGGTAATTATGGTCAGAATCTTCCAATGAGTGGATATAAGAAATCTACAATTTAGTAGAGTATACAATGAACAAATATTGAAAGCTTATTTGGAGTAGTAATCTATCATTTACATCATACATGACAGTGCAATCATGCAGTAAATGCATGCTGTATCAGATGCTACTGATTAAACAGACATGACTGCTGCTGATTACATTCTTCTATCTGCCCATCTGCTATTAATCACAGATGCAAATGACTAAGAATAAAAGTAGTGAAGAACTGCATTAAATGCAAACAAGAATAGATGGGTAAGCTCATAAAAGTGAAGTGTCAGCATCAAATTCAGCATGAATAGAAGATAAAACTAAAAAAAAAAATAAAATTCATAAGGTTGTAATGTGAAATGGGCCAGATTATCAGAAAAAAACCCACATTAATAACTTTCTGTAGAAGCTTACACTGTGTACTTTCATCACATTTCCCCCTAGCTGCGCAACTAATGTTTATGGTTCTGATTTCATTAAAATACTGGCGTGGTATAATGCCATTTTTAAATCAGGTTTATTCGCTTGCTGAAATATGATTGAAAGAACCCTATTTACCTAACAACACCTATCAGCAGGAGTTTCGGTGCAAGATGCTTTTAAAAATACGCCAGGTTCTTGTGAATCCAACTTGCCCAAAGATTGCTGACACAGAGCTCATAATGCTCTGGGGCATCTGGTCTGGGTCATGTTTTGCTTAGAAAGGTTGGGCCAGGTGATCCTTGAGGTCCCTTCCAACCTGGGATTTTATGATTCTGTGAATCTTCACTGAGGGAAAAATATGCCCAAATTGGCAACAGTTTCTAAAATAAACTCTACACCTGGGGGGTGGGGGAAGTGACCTTCAGCTGCATTTTCTCCTCTTAGCCCTGTTCTTTTTCAGCTGATGTGAAAAAAGAGACTAGACTGCTGCCTTCCTAAGGCTTTGCACAGCTGCTTTTCACAGCAGAGATCCATAACCAGTTCTGTCCTACATAAAGAGAACAAAGTATCCTTTAGATCATACTTCTTGCTGTAAATATACCAAATTACTCAGTGGGTAGAATACTGGGAGTGGCATCAGATTCTCAACGACTCCATTTAGTTTCCTATTTGGTAAGAGTGTAAGGCAGACAAGAGAGCATCCCAGAGAAAATCTGGTTGTTGGCCAAATCCCAATTTACTTACAGACCGTACAGAAGGGAAAACAAGAACAAACCGATCTGACGTTGCATGTGCATGCCACCATAATGCAGTAGTATGTGGGTGCTGCTTGCCGGGACTGGGTTATAGACATACACATCTAAGGCCAAATCAAAAACCTTAATTTTATATATGGATTTTTATTTTTTTTTTTCCTAGGACAAGGCTATTATCTCTGAGGCTGTGGGTATCACAGAAGACATTTATACTGGTCTGTGGCCAGGTATTTTTCTCCATTAATACCTGTTCTACAAAAGAACCACTCCCCTAATTTTCACTTGCCACAGGCACCACGACACCTTCTCACTGATCTGCTAACAGAGCTGATCACTGAGTTTGTCAAAACTACTTCTGAAATAGAAGAAGAAAAAAAATACCAAAACATCTGATTCAGATAATCACAGAATCATAGAGTGGTCTGGGTTGGAAGGGGCCTTAAAGATCATCTAGTTCCAACCCCCCCCCTGCCACAGGCAGGTACACTTTCCACTAGACAAGGTTGCTCAAAGGGCTTTTCCCCTTTTATATAAAAACCACAATCAAATGCTATCTTCAATAGAAGATTCCACTCTTTTTTATCAGTGGTTATCGCTGTTAGCCAAGATAAAGAGAAGCAGAAATATTTTAAAAATCTTAGCTGATATGTGATAGCACTACAGGTGGATGCTTTCAAAACTGAGGGTATTGTAGTAGCCCATCTGTACAGAATCGTCACTTTAATGGAAACGGCCTCCAAATTACAAGACATTGTGACAGAAGAAATCGCATCACCTTTGAAAATTGCACAGTTTATGTATAATTTAGAACCCATTAGACAGAAAACGCAGTTTTCAGTCTGGGGGATTTTCATTTGAGAAATCTTGTTGCATAATAGTAGCATATATAGTAGTAGTGACCTAGCAAATAAATAAAATGTTCCAGTTTTAAAACAGCAACTTTACACTGGAATTTAATTCCGGTGTGAACCACTCGACAAAATCAAATTGTCATGTCTCAGACATACCACAGAAATGATTTGTGATAATGATTCAATTTCAGTTCATCACCAAGAACTGAAACTGCTCAGTAGACATAAATTCAATCCCAGACAATTGCACTATGGACTGTTTGAGTCAAGAATTTCCTAAAAGCCTCTTGAGGAACACTTCAGATGCTTTTTGTCTTCCCATAGGGGTATGTAAGATCCAGTACCCCCCCTTAGCACAGTCACTTAATCTGTGACACCAACGAAACCAGGTCAACATGTGAATGAGCAGGAAAAAGGAAAGGGGCGGGGGGGAGAGGGCCATACGGGAAGGTCTCTGGGAAAGGTTCCAGGTCTCTGTGATTTTGAGTAACAGTGCATTGACCATTTAATCTGGAACAGTCCACAGACCACTCACTTTGATCAAGCTGAAGTATCGAGTATCAAACATGAGTAGTGCCAAAAAAAGAAGTAGGCCATATGGTGAGGGAATAGAAGTTCAGGTATGTCCCTTTGAAGGCTAATGTCCTCGAGGCATGTGTTTAGCTAATATTTCCTCAAGATGGCAAGACTGAGATCATGTGTTGAAGGAAAAGGCAAACAACTTCAGAATTCCCGGTTTCTATTCATCCCTTCTACTGTTCGCTCTCCTTTCTTGAGCACAGAAGATAGCTGTGCACTTGAGAGGCTTTGCAAGAGCACTAGGAGCACCACACATCCCATTTTCAGCTGCCAGTACTCTCCAGGGCTTCAAGTACAGAAAATACAAGAAAAACAAGACCAGCCAAACAAAAACCTCAGGAAAAAGATTAAGCCACAGAAGGGAAATTCTGCTGACAATTCTGGTGTAGGCAGGTGAGGAGTAAAAGCCCTGAAGCATGGGGAGTAATTAAAATATTATACCAAACCCCAGAAGCAAACAATTTTAGTCCTCTTTTTGAAAATGCCTCCTAGTCAAGCACCAATGTTTCACAAACGTCAACTCATTAACATCGGTTTTACCCTTATCTTGTCACACAATCTAATGAACTGGGTTTACAACCCAGATTATCTTTAAGTTCCCGTCCACCCCTAATCATTCTATGATTCTATGATATTCAGGTCATAGTACAGACGTTATGAAATGGAGTCCTGGTATACAACAATAAAAATACATGATAAAATTGATGCTGGGTCAGGGGGCATTGTGTGAGATGGAAAACAGTTCCACTGCTTTCAAAGTTTCTTTGCCTTGTTTTAGACCTTTCTAAGTAGTGAGTTCTATTTCTTTCACAAACTGTTCTCCCTAAGTCTTTTCCTATACACCATGATCCTGCCACCAAACATAATTATGAACTGAAAAAGGTTTTCTGTTGTCTGTCTCTACCTACAAGAAAATAAATGAAAGCAGGAGCAATGTACTGTAATGTCAGTATTATGATTGTTTTAATAAACGATGCACTTGGAACAGTATAAATCATTTTCACGTGAATGACTCTCATGGCAACCCATTACAATACTCACTGATTGTAACAACTAATAACAGTCTTCATAAGCAGTTATTTATACAATGGACTGGCATTATTCTGTACTTCCTATTGTAGAACAGTTATCAAACAGGCCAAGGTCTTACTGAAAACAAAGCATTTTATATCAGTGGTCACTTCTGGTCACTTCGGTTGTAAATCATGAACCATTTGAGTGGGGTTTGTCCTGCGAATATATGGAAAACAAGAATCCTGAAAGGCAAAACACCTCATCTGTCCATTAAACATTATCAGTAACTCAACCCCTAGAAAAGGCATCCTGTACATTATGACACACAATGCATGGCACTAGTACTTCCTCACAGCAAAACCTCTACGAGCCTCAGCACCGTAGCAGCAGAGGTTAGAGGTCCACAGCTGTTCTCTGACAGCAAGCTTAACTCATCTTAAAAGCTTTTTTCCAGCCAGCTTATTAACTCTGACATGAGATTAAAGTGAGGTTCAGGAAGTCATGGAGCCTAGCTTTTGATGAAACATTCCTAATAACACTGTGATGTCATCATCCACTAATGCACACAGAGGTTTTGGTTCTGCTCAGAGGCAGAGAGCTTCAGCATTTTATTATTATAGCTATGCAATTTAAAATGTTTCTATTTGGCTTCCACAATGGTATTTTTTCCCCCATGTTGCTAGCTATAGCTATGTTACAAATATGTGAGGCCTATGACCATAAAAATAAGTTCAAAAAAATATTTCTTTTATAGCGTTCCTTTACATAATTAGATATAGAAAACACATGAAATAATGGGGGGGGGGGGGAGCGTAGCTGTTTATTGCTCAAAGGTGATGTTTAAGCAGTATTTCAATTGTACAAATGAAAATGACTCTCCTTCCTAGCTGTGCAAGGAAATCATGCAGTAATAGGCATCTCGCTGACCTAATGTGGCTGTCGTAACCCCAGGTTAGAAAGAAGCACTTGTGATCCTGCTTCCCTTTCTGTATAGATCAGTGAAAGGCAAGAGCAGGCACAACCTGGATGATGAGCTTGTTTCCCTGTGTGACTCAGCTCTGCAAACTGGTGTGTTTTGTAGAAGGCATTAGATATGTTTTGCTTATATAGATCACTAATAAATGATTCCCCCTTAAACTAAGGAGGAAACCAGAGAACCTGGGGAACAGGAGGCATGAACACAACATGCAGCTAAAACAAACTTGCTACCGCCACAGAGAAGTTAGCTGAATATGAATTTGCATGATGCTTGTAACTACAGATTTAATTATCTCATAGGCACATAAATGCAATATGCATAACCATATATGCACTAAAATCACTTACAAAGCAGAAAAAAGTAATCAGTGAACTCACACCCTAATGTATACCCTGAAGATGAGCTTCTAGTCACAATCAGATGACCTAAAAGGTAGCCCAGACTACCTTTTTCCAGTCATGCTGTGGTATTTACCATTTACAATACCAGTACTTGAATTTTGCTTAACAGTCCCTTTTCCGTCATTTTAAGCATTGCCAAGGGCGCTACACTGCTCACTGCCTGGCAACAAGAGCCCATTCATGCATGGGGCTGTAACACAAGGAGGAAGAGTATCCACTGCCTGAGAAACCCCAATCAAAACAAAATTAAAGTGTTAACACATTGCAGCTATCCGGAACACTGAAGTAGGAAGGCTATCTCTGGCTTAAATCAGGAACAAACACTTTGGACTCATAGCATTAGTAAAATGTAACCTGCAACGGATTGTTTCCTTGTGTCTAAACCCTCTGCTCCAAGTATCTTTTCCAGACCCCAAAACCCATCACTGACCTATTGAACATTGAGCACTTGCTTCTCTCAGACGGATCTGGAAGGTATTGCCAGGTTATATGGCTGCATTCATACATCAGTAGAGGGGAGTGCAGAGGAAGGCAATGATGAGGATTAGTAAACTAACTTCTGCCTCTGCAACAACCATCTGGAAGTCTCAGCTCCAGCATGTGACTGCTAAGAAGGCAGCCCCTGCAAAACGGATTATCTGCGGGCATTACATTTACAATGGTTACTATTCCCCTTCTCCATGATTTATTGCAAGGCACATGCGTTAATCTTGTTGGCTTGATAAAAGGGTATGTGGGCACACGTAATTGGTGTACGTTCTCCAGAGTAGTTTTCAGTTTTGTTTTGATTTTATCTTCCTAATATTACAAATGCAGTGTGGCAATGTGGTAATTTTATTCTCAATTTCTTTATCACTGAATTTTCAAATGGGTTTGGAGACAGGTTTATTATTCATATTTTGAGGTAAAGAGGGTAGTTAGACTGGGCGGATATATTTCAGTTGTGCCAGGCAGAAACAGACTTACCTGTTGTAAACCACAGAAGTTTCGTGTTACAAATAGGGTGAAATAATTAAGGAAATAGAATAGCCACAGCACTTCAGCTGGGTACTATTTGCTTGTTTAAAGACATCTTGCTAGTTGTCTACAATTTGTTTTTACATGTTTAGATGCCTGCCCACAATAAATTTCTTTCTATAATAATTTTTATGAAAAAAATCTATGAAGCTTTGAAAAGACATTCCCATCTTCTGTGTTTTTTGTGTTTATTTGATTGAGTGTGCCTCGTGTCTTAACTTTGAACTGGCTTAGACTCCACTGGAGTTTCTTTTAAACCTGCCCTCTGAAATTCTGTTTTCAGGTGCTGAACTCCACGTGAGAGCAGTCTTACTACAGCTGATTCATCCTTTGAATATAAGGAAAAATAAATATGCTGACAAACTTGAGGAAAAATGATAAAATGATGGTACTTTATGTATAGCTATGGCTTACACACATAAGACAGAGAAAAGCAGAGGAAATTGTGTTTGCTGCTAAACTGTGAAAGGTAACAAAATGAGCTGTGGAGATGAATAATGTCATGAAGAAAGAATTTTCTAGAAGTTTGGCATTAAAAATAAATAAATAAAAAGAAGACAACAATCACCAGAAGCAATTATTGCAATTAGTGTAAGAGTGTTTTCCTGCTGGTCACTGAAATTAGAAACACAAACTAGTGTTTTTACCTCCTCCATCAAGTCTTTTAAAACTGCCTGTGAAAGGAGCAAAAGTTTTCCTTTATTAAACCATTTATATGAAAAATTACTATATTTTGGGATTTCTGAAAAGCATATCAATCACTTAACTCTTGTCCCATAGATAATGGCCTTTCCAGAAGTAACTGTCTCTTTCTTGAGACCATACAGCATATCAAGTAATTCTGGGATACTAGCCATAACTGTAAGCTGCAGGTTCTATATCCAAGCCATGTCAGCTGCTTGAAGTATTTAGGAAAACACTGTTTAATTCTGTACCCTTCTTCTCAGTATGGTTTTCACAAGTCTGCAAGTTCTCAGTAGCTGCTGATCAAGACAAGTCTACTGTTGCAGACATTATCTTGTGGTTCTAGTCATCCTCATGAGATGCTACTAGCATTAAGGTCTTTTTTACATATTGTCCTGGACCACCAAGCTCATTAGCATTCTAGTTTAGACAAAATGTTACATTAAGAATCTAAAGGAAAGCTCTTCTGCACTATTAACCATCATATTCAAAGCAAGAACTTCTATTTCCAAAGCACAATGTGTATGAAATTATAGTAACACATAATCTGTACATATACAAAATGAAAAGGTTCTTTTAGTTATTTCCTCCCCATTTATTTGCATCAAGCTTCACTTCTTTCTTTGCCTATAAGTGCTTGAGGGGGTTTAAGAAGCTAGCTGACATCTCAAGCCTAAACTGGAATAGGACCTAGAGCTAACGATTCCTTCATCTACTTTCATAAATGTACAATGGTTTTATGGGTTTATTTTTAAAGCGGGCTATACAGACTTGAACCAGCATCAAGGATCATTCCCTGAAAATTGAGTAAGTGGCAAGACTTAAACATATACTGTTATCCTCCAAGTTTCTTACCTAATAGATACAGTTAATGCCACTGCATTTTTGGATCAAGCTCCAAATATTGAAGGGATTTATTGCTCTGGCAACGAGAAGCAACTTGTCATTTTGGCAACAACAGAAGTTCTGCCATTACCATCAAAAACGGCAGAAGATCAAGCCTTTTTTTTTTCTTTTTTTTTTTTTTACTATTATCTTAAACACATGAGAAACTGATTTAAATTGTAATAGTTCAGAAAGCAAAACACTTTTCCCTGGCACTAATAAACTTCTGTATTCTAGGGGACTGTTACGTAGAATTTGTTATGCTTAATATGTTTTTCCAGAGGTTTTATTGCTATTTGTATCAGTAACAGATTAGGATCAAAACAGTTCTGATTTTAAATTCTGCTGGCTCTGACAAAAAAAATAGAGAAGTGTCTGCTTAAGCTGGTTGGACCTGTGTTTTCTTCAGGATAATTGTGCTTTGTTCTTTATTTCCCCTGCAAATAAATATTTCTGCTTAGGGTTCTTATGACTTTTCACTCAACATTAAAATATTAATCTTGCATTAACTACAAGAATGTAATGATAAGATATACTCCTTTTGATTCTCATCAGTTTTTCTTACATATATAGCACTTCAGAGATTCCTAAAATACCTACAAAGTATTCCCTTGCTTTTCCACAGAGCACATTAGTTTTGCTAGGTTGCACCTCTGGCTTGCTATATTTCACGTCTGACCGAGAAATTACAAAATGTGATTCAATAAACCTCACATATATGCTGTTTATACTTCATCTTAAAAAGCACAGTAACAAAAAAGAATGCTGAATTAACTGCTTCAATACATATTTCCTGTATCAGTACCGAAGAAGAGCCTTTACTATCAAGAGAAAAGAACATTAATAATCTCTAAGAAAACAACAAAGATACTATTAAACATCAATGTTCAGACAAGGTGAAGCTGGGTTTTTTCCTTATGCTCTGATCTGTATTAGACTTGAATTCATGTGAAATTATGGCCTTTTGTGTTGCTAAACATGATTTATACTGCAGTCTGCTCTTCATTTAACCTGGAAAAGCAGATGCAGATCTTCACGACAGAGCCCCTTACACTTTTGTGCTACTTTTTGCACTATGCCAAGACAAGAATTTGGACAGCTGCGCTCCAGCCAAAGAAGAGTATCTGTTTTAACTTTTAGCTGGAGAGATCTTGTCCATTTTTTGCGGGGGGTATCTGGTTTCAGCCAGACCGGTTCACCGATTCAGTTTCTTTTGACTAACTGACTTTGACTAATTCCTTCAGCTGACTAATATACATGACAGAAAAGAGTTATGTTCTGAAAAAGGAAATCTGAGTAATTTTCATATTTTTTACACTGTTCCTCTGAGTAAACTCGCTACATTAAATCTCAGTTGGTTCATACTGGCCTTAAATGTAATTAAGAATAAATAATAATAATTTTAAGTATATTATTTTTCTGAAATGTTTTCTATTTATCAAGAAAAGAGAAATCACCTGTTTCTCTTGTGATCCTATTTACCTCTTTCACCTATACTTAATGGAATATATAAATTAACTAGTCCATTAAAAGCATCACTTACAAAAATGTCATGAATACACAGCTGAAGAAACTAAAGTGAAAACCTTCAACATTTATACAGCAATGTAAAGAACAAAATTTCCAGATCCTGCTATTAGCAAAGCACAGTTCTGATGCATATTTTAAAAATTAAGATTATGAGACAAATTACACCTAACTTGTAATGAGTATTCATTCCACCTAACTCAGTATAGAGAGTTGGCATAGAGAACTCAAAGGCTTTTGAAAACTTCAGTGTGCGGGTAAGCACATAAATACTGCAATACTGAATGCTAACAACCAACACAAAGAGAAATAGGAGGATTGACAAGAATTTAATAAAGCATGTCATTTACACTGAAATGAATGTTTCTGCTCAATGAATTTCACTGAAAAAAACACCGGATTTTGCTTGTCTACACCTGTTCTATCTTCTGTTGCTTTACAGTCTTCTTTTGGCTCCACTTAAAATTGCACAGGTGACTGCAGTATGCTTAATAAATCATGAATGTTATCAAAACACCTCATTGGTTTCCTTATTGTATAAGAATGACATCGCCGCCTCAGCAGTTTATACTAAGATTAAAATGCTGTCTGTCAAAATCTGCCACTGTTCAATTGCAATTTTATGCTCCTATACTCTGATCCTGTAAAGGATTTAGCCTGAAAAACTGTAGGTCAGTTATGAAAGGAATAAACTAGTGTGTTCTCAGGACAAATACTAATTAATATGTACTTTTGCCTGGTTTCTTACCAAATATGGAATAAATTCAGTAAGTTCAAAGATGACTGCATGTACATTGAATGAGCTCAAATTCTTTTTGTGGTGTTTTTCTTCCCCTCAAAAAAAAACTTCTTAATGTCTTAATGTAATTATATATTGTGCTCTGTGTTGAGAAGTGGCTCAAATAAACAGAACTTTGCCTTGGTTCAGAGGACAGACTAACATGGGGGATATTGTAGTAGGTGTCTGCTATAAACCACCTGCTTAGAAGGAGGCAGATAAAGCTTTCTTTAGACAGTGGAAAGAAACCTCATGATTGCAACTGGTACTCATGGGGAACTTCAACCACCATCGTGTCTGCTGAGAAGGGAGTAAGCTTGGGATTTAACAAGTCAGGAAGCTTCTGCAGGGTGCTGATGACCATGTCTTGGTGAAGGTGACTGATAAAACTGACTAGGGAGATGCTCTGTTGGACCTGTTAATCACAGAACAGGAGAACTACTCAAGGATGTGAAGGCCAAGGGCAGCTTGGACTGCAATGACTATGAAACTATGAAGATTAAGGTCTTAAGAAAAATAAGTGAGAAAAATAAGCAACAAAAATAGTAGAATTATAAATAACAGAATTACAACCCTGTATTGCAGAAGAACAGATTTTGAGGTGTCCAGGAATCTGACTGGCAGGATCCCAATGCAGACTACCTTGGAAGGTAAAAAGGCCCACTAAAGCTGCTTAATCTCCCAGGGCAACTTCCTTTATGCAGAAGACCATCTATTCAGACATTAAGAAAGCTGAGCAAGCATAGCAGAAGGCCAGCAAGGTTAAACACGGACCTCCTGACTGAGCTTAATTGATAAAAAAGAACTACCCAGATGATGGGGGCAGGGATTAACTACTCATGACAGACACAGAAATGCTGTTATGTACGCAGGGCTGGAGTTAAGAATGTCATAGCACAGCTGGAATTGGAAAAAACAGGGAGGTTAAATGTGTGAAGAGGGACTTCTACATTTCCATATATATTCAGGTAGACAAGGACAGACACAAGAGTATGTGGCATAATGTTCAGTGGGACAAGGCATCTAATGATGAAGGACAGAGGAGGTCCTTCATGATTGCAAGTAAGCACAAATTACTCATTGCTTCAAAAAGGGCAAGAAATAAAGAGGGTAATGCTGGCCAGTAAGCCTCACCCCGGTACATTAGAAGGTTCATGGAGCAAATTCATTTCAAAGCCACCCCTACTTTGAGTGGAAATTGAGCTCCACGCAGAGCTCAAAGATCCCCTCCTACCTAAATTATTCTTTGGGTGTGATTTGTGCCTGGAGCCAGCATTGTAAGCTCATGCTCACAGATGGAAAGAGGAACTGTCAGTGGTTCCTGGATACCAAACTAGAGATCAGGTATGTCCATACTCTTTCACAGCTATGAGAAACTGTAATGTGATAGGTGAAGTAACAGAAATGTGAGATTAAAAGCTTATGTTTTCTATGTTTGAACAGAGACAGTTGCATTTTCATGTTGTACATTCCAATTATTAATAATGTAAATACCTCTCGGTATATGTATCTGTGACTAAATCTAATCACACACACAAAAAATCAGAACATATCTTCCGTATTTGTTCTCCTAATGAAATTACTCCAAAGGGTAGAAACTGAGGTGAACCAAAGCAACAAGAAATTATATATGTTTACATGGTGTGATAGGTAATAAAATAAGCCCTTTAAGCAAGAATGTCTCTAAACTACAAGTTCAAGTTCTATATTAAATAAAAAGGAACCATTATATGCCAGTGATCTTCACTATCGAGAGTGCTAACAAATAAAACACTACAAGTATCTCATTCTCATGTAAGTCCTTTTGAAGGAGCTTCATCAAGTATAGAAAGTTATATTTAATCCAATCTCCTCTGAACTTCTAATTAACTCCCTGAAATTACGTGTTCATTCCATAAATCACACTCAAATCAGCAAGCCTGAAATGTTTGCTCTGGCTGCAAACAAACAAAGCAATGTATCAATAAACAAAGACATCAGTCAACTTTAATTAATTATATTAAACTTGGTTGCAGCAAAATTTTCCCTTAAAAGAATTGTCTTTTTATATGCATCCCAGTTAAGTGAATTCTCTTATGATAGTTCCCAAAGACTGTTTCTATGCCTGTGACTGAGACAGCTATATTTTTCAGGCAACTGCAATATATACTGTAAGCACGCAAAAACATTTAAGTATTAACATAATCTTAAAATTCCAGTCAAATGCAATCAATCAATCCCAATTTCATGGGATGTTTTGAAATTCCACAATATCCACTTTCCAATTGTAAACCATGCATTTTAACGCCTGAAGTTAAGAAAATTAGATTGCTACTGTGTTTTATGAACATAGACTGTCTTGATTTGCGTTACGGCTTTCAGCCTTATGGAGTGTGACAATGAAAACTGGACAAAACTTTGTTACAAGTGATTACCAACCCTTCCTTTAGAATGCCAAAGGAGTAAGCAGTTAAATTTCCTTCTAGAGTAATGGCAAAACCAAACGTCACTTCAAGTTGCAGGCTATACTTCAGGCCAGGCAGCAGCTGAACTCAGGAATTAGGAAGGGCAAATGAAACTGATTGTAAGCCTAAGAAGGTACTAAGAAAATTTCTAAGAGGTCTGAGCACAAACAGTCTTTTATATGTGAACGAAGACAAGACAAAATGACCTTTTTTAGTAAAGGAACATAAGGAAATGTTTTTCAGAGACATATCTGATTCATCTCTTCCATTTCTCCTTCCATTAACAACAGTTTGCCAATCCCCTTAATACTGGTGTTTCTTTAAATCATGTATTTGAATATATATCAGAATATTCTGGCCAGCTGTCTTGAGCTGCAATTGCAGAATAACATGAAGAGCACTGAAATCCGTTTAGAATATAATTTGTTTACACTAAAAAAGTGATTGTCTACCGTGTGATCCTATTTTGTGGCTCTGTCATTTCATCTTCATCTCTTCTCAAGTAAATTACTTATTCTCATGCTATAATCATAGCTTCTGCCTGAAATCAGAGCTAACGTTCTGCTGCAGCACTTTTCTATTGAAGGCTTCTTGTTTCATTCTCTTAGACCACTTTTTACCTTTGAATTTCTCTCAGTTAACCAACTCCCCCTCTTGCACCCACCAATTGCACAAGATCAGGATCAGCCACTTTCTTTCTGGTCTGCAAACCAGACATTTCTTGTGTGATCCACAGCATCCCCCCAGTGTCTTCTGTGGCACAGTGATGTCACTGGGCCAACACTTGTGCAAGAGAACAGCACAAGGAGAATTCTGCAAAAGGCTCCAGCAAGTTCCTTCATAAAATCCTCTAGGGTTTTTTCCCCCCTACGATACAAGAAGCTTTTGGAAAAGAAGATGCTTTCCTGTAGCAAATATGACAGATAAAAGAATCATTCAGTCTAGAAGTTCAAGTACTTTAATTTTTTCTAGGATGCCTTTCATGGTTTTCCATGTATGAATTTTTCATTTCTCCTACCACAAAACTCCTGGAGCTGTTGACTGAGTAATCATACTAGCAAGTCTCACAGACCTCAGGAATTGACATTTACTGTATTACCAAATTCAAACAAACAAACAAAACAAAAAAGGTAACAATTGAGTTCATGAAAGATAATTACATTTCAGGATTGTTTTCATCAAGAAATCAAAGCCTGTTCAGTTCTGCAAATTATTTCCTGGCATAGGGTTTTTTTGGAAATTAACTCAGACTACTGCTATATCTTACCAAACAGGTTTTGTGAATCTGCTGCACAATTCCATGGTTATGATATATCAATCTTTTTGCTAAAATGAATGCAAATTTTTCTCTCTCATTTTGCTTTTATTGAACCCTGGAAAGGTGAAATGTGAAAGAACCAAAGCAACTTTAGGACTTCAGCCACTGAAAACAAAACAGCAAGAACACTATATATGTCCTTATGTGGTTATATAGCCTTTCATAGTTGTCGTGACAGCCCTTGATCCTTTTATTATTGTTATTACTGCTGTTCCCAGAAAGGTAAATGGGATGTGGGAATTTAAGTGTCAACACCACTTCTGAAAATGGTATTTAATCATCTGCAAAAAAGCAACAGACATAAAATAAAACTTTATGTCTAGCAGAGAAGCACATGGAATCAGGGTAACTAACTTTCTAATTCTGAGTCCCTAAACTTTCTGTGCAAATGCTAGTTAACACACAGCATCCAACTGCAGGAGGCTCAGCAGCTCAAGCCTTGATAGGGCTGCACAATTCAGTTGTGCATCCATAAACTGTTCTATGTTCAACCACTAAGGAGCCTGAACCGAAAGATAGCAGAGCAGTTGCTGTTCTGCTCCCTCGTTTTGATATTCAGGAGCTAATGACGTGTGCACTCCACAGGATATGGAAAACACAACTTTATTCCAACTTCTGCATGACAGAATTCAAACAATTTCCATAGTACTCAATGCTGACTTCACCACTGGGCTGTTGAGAGGTTTTGCTCCTTCTGCTGAAGATGTATCACTGTAGAAGAAAAACTGAGATTCATTCACATCCATTTTGTTTGGTTTGGTCAGGTCTTCATGTAATACTTACTGATTTATGTTAGAAAGATAAGGCCACTGGCAATTACCAAGTTTCTATCCTTGCAAGCAGTACAGCAGTTGCTGTGTTTACATGCCGTTCATGCCTGAGTAAGTATTGTTAAAGAAGAGCTTGCTAAATTAGTCCAGAGAATCACACAGCAATTTCACCTAATTGCCATTTGTCAGAACTTTATTATAATCACTGAATATTTTTAATTATATTAATAAAGTGAAGATGTCAACTTGAAATTTCATAATATGTCAGACTCCACAAAAAGAATCAGTAATTCCATGATTTATCATGTTGAACTATGCTCGCAGTAGTAAATACTGCTTGCTGTTGAAAATTACCATCAGTTAAAAGAAAAAGTTTTTGTTGCCTCTTGTGGTATTGCTTTATTATTTATTAGAGGTTTAAATATATCAGATTTGACCTGATGGTTTCCTTTCTCTATGTTCAGCTGTTCATGGAATGCAGACAGCTAGCTTTACTAAATATTGATTTTTTAGACAGTTCAAACTACAGTGAGATGAATTATATGAAGGGAAGCATCGTCAACACCTCTTTTTCACCTGTGTTTGTAAAGAAAGCTGCTGCAACTGAAACTTCTGTATTGTATGTACTCCTAAAAATCCCAGTGGATCAGACTGGGACCCTCAGGGAGTCAGCGTCAGAATGCAGAAGAATGCATTTTCTGGATTATGATCAGGTTAATGGGAATGACAGGCATCAAGCAGGAAAATGGTAATACAGTACATAAAACTCATGCATTGCAGCATCCACTGTTGACATTACCCTCATATCCCAGCCGTTTTTTCTTACCTATATATTTCTCACCGAATTTTAAATTTTTAAGAGGAACTGGCTTGCAGATGAATAATTCATATACAGTAGTGCATTAAAGTATTGCACACATTTTACTACTATTTAACATCACATAGTCCTGAATTGATATTATATCCTAGTAAAATTCTCTGAAAATACACTAGAAGCTATTTCAATATTCATTTACCACAAGGTTATTTGACACTGTACCTGGAAGGAAATGTAAATTTGGAACTAGTCAGGCCTGAGATCCTGCAGATATAGGAGCAGACCTGTAGCTCAATCTTTAGCTAAGACAACCCAAATTACACAGTAATTTCAGACACCTTTTCCTCACATACTGCCAGTTTAATAATTAGTACATTCTGCTGTATGCTGTATGTGGGCTCAGTCTGGATGTGTATATTTTAGTTTACGAGTTGATGAAACTGTCTTCAAAATGCAAATGCTTCACTCAGAAATGATTTCTAAATCACCTCCCAGCCAGTAATGATTATTAAGAAGTAGTAATTAAACAGAGATACTGCTCTGTGGAGATCACTGTACTGCTCTGTTGAGATATCTGAGGTTGGAAATAAAGTTAACGTAAACTGTCATGGCTATCTGGTTTAATATACATATTGTGTTAAATAAAGTTGCTATTTAAACTCTTCAATTTCTCTGTTGCAGAGCACCTTGATAATTCAACAAAGGAAATATCATACATTTTTCTTTCCTTTTTTTTCCAGAATATTGTCAATATACCCACTGGTAAAAAAGACTACCATATTGCAGCATGAAAAATAGTAATCATAATTCCTACTGAAATGTTAATGTTTCATTTTGGTGTTCACAGAGATTACTCTAATTAAGCTACATCTGGTACCACGTACCTTTGAAAGAAATACTAAGTGAAATGGCCTCAACAAGCAGCAATCACAGACCAAAAAAAAAAATCTACTAATAACAGAAGCTTCTACAGAAAAAAATACAATCATACCCTATGAAGGATCAAAAAACAAGTTGGCTTGTTCTTATGTGCCCACAAAAACATGAAATATGCTCCCTCCTGTACCCAAAACTGTGTCACAATCTCTTTTGTCTCATGATGAGCATCTGTATTCCCCATCCTGCCCTTCTGTTTTGCTTCCTTCTCCCACACCATTTCACACTCCTTCATTAGCCTTGAAGGATGAATGTCTTTCATTCTTCCCTTCTTTCTTATCCCTATAAGGTCATTTCTTCCCTTTCTATTTTTTCCCACTTTCACTCTTTAAATTCCCTTGGGTCTCACTTTCCCCTCTTATCAGACTGTACATGAACTTTGCTGCAAGCATAGTTGTATGAAATGATTTTTAGTGCTGCCAGCAGCTGGGAGAGTATTGCTTTAATGATCCTTCATGTGAAGCAGATTAGAAGCCTCGAGCACAACTGACCTGTAGTCCAGAACAAACCTTATGTTACAGGCATTACACTCTACACCTCAGCTTTTCCATACTGAAGGGTCCGCATACAACAGGACATACAGAGACTGTGTATTGACAGAGATAAATAGAATTGCTTTATTCGAAATTTAAAGCTGTATATGTCATCCTTGTGTATACCAAACTCATGTTTTGGGAGTTTGGTTTCATGGTTTCATGGAGCTCAGTCAAGAACTTCTCAACTTCTTTCAGAGAAAACACTATTTTGTCAGTCTCCTGTTTCAGAGGATACATTCCCACTCACACAATTCCCCATAGGCACATCGAGCAATATTGTTCTTTTCCCACAACCTAGCAGAACCGGAAGTGACTGTGCCACATCATTCATTTGTAAATCACAACATTAAACTTTTCTCAGAGGATACATCAAAGGATTTACAGAGCAGAGAACAAAACAGCTCTAGTTGCAAGCATTCCCCTAAGGCCTGAAACACCATGTGTTAGCAGATAGCACATACTTAAACAAATGTAAAAAAGGAGTGCATAAAATCATAATAACTCAAGATAAGCACCAAATTAACAGAAGTCTTTTATAAATTAGCTATCTTTATAAAAGAACTCCATTTACTAACAGCTCTGAGTCTATACACCGTTTTGGATACTGAACAATGGATTTAAGTTCCTGGGAGGCTGCTCGCTCTATCTGCTGGGTTCAATAGGACACCTTGGCAGCTCTGCTCTGCTGAGATTATGACAGTCTTGTTCAGGCAAAGAGCAGAAGCCTGAGCATGAGAACATTTTCTCAGAGCACTATTTACCATAAAGGTAAACTAGAACTGCATGTATGTACAGAGCACTATTTACTGGTAAATAGTGCTCTGTATATACATGAAGTTCTAGTTGGCCTTTTACTGGCAGAATCTCTGTTACTTGCTACGTTTGCAAGGAAAACTGCTACAAAAGAAAAGCTAAATTTAGCAATCTTTTCAGACACTCAGCAATTTTTATAACATAGAAAATAATTTTCTTCAGATGATTTTCCTAATAGTGCTGTAGTTAATTCCAAATGAGGAGCGTGGTGGATTTTGATCCCAGCTCCCTTATACTTAATTGGATGGCTGAGGCTAAAAATATTCCCAGTGGTCAACCATGCCACAGTGTAAGATTACATTAAATATGCCAATCACTGGGTTCAGACAGAAGGGCATAAAGAGCAGCAGAAGTTAAGTTCCATTATTAATGCTAAATCGACTATCACATCAGAATAACAATATCCCACGAGTTGCTTGAAATAATAATGCATTTCCTAATATGAACTTTTATTAATATGATTAGGAGGCGATGAAGTACAAAGTAATGCCCAAACTGAATTCATGATCATTTCCTGTACTAAGCCACACTGAAAAATTAATGTTTATAAACTAATTAGACATCCTGCTCCAAACTATGGTGTTCCAGATAAATTCCATACACACAAACATGTATAAATAATATGGAAACATTTATTAAAAGTTCTTTATTTAATTTTTAAAATAGCTTGGTAAATCTATCTAACACTAAGTGGAAACAACAGAGAAAGAAGTCATTAAAACACAGTCATTACTTTAAAATGTACAACAGTCCTGTCTGACACTGCAGGATGAGTTGCAGTATAGCAGTTCAACTTCTGGAAACAGTTTGTTCAGGAGATGTCAAGCTTCACAAGTCTGATTAAATGAGCAGTCACATAGCAGAGCCATGGCAATGCTTTGGACCAGAGCTTTATGAAAACAAGTATATACAAAAGCTATTTTAAATTTGTGTATTCTTAACAGAAAAATACACATCAACACAGAACAAGTTGCTAACAACATGTTATAGGTTAGTGTGTTCCATGCAGTAGTTTCATTAGCATGCTGATAATACTTACAGCTGACATACTGAACATATTAGCTCCTGTACTGCTAACAACAGCAGTATATCCCATAATGGAAGTTGAGAAAGTTGTTTGTTTTTTTTTTTTATTAACTGAACATTCCCTTTACCTCCCTTCTTAGTATAGTGAAGATCTCTCAAACCACACCTCTGCTTGGGAGCAGAGTGCAGGCAGGAGGCTGGTGTTTCGTTTCCCTGCACAAACTGGGAAGCCTGGGTATAAGAAAACCACCGCATTCCTTTGACAAGTCACTTGACTCATACAGCCCCCTCATCATGCTTTTGCACTTCACTACCGGTATTATCTTACGTATTTCTTGTAAGGAATAATCTTTCTTAAATAATACCATGCAATATTCCAGAGAACTGGTTTAGGCTGAGTACAAGAGGCTTTCTGAGAACAAACCTCCTGAATATGTAATTTTGGCTGGAGACACATTTTTCTGTATCAGCTGGACCAGAAGGCCAAGCTTTGAAGAGAAGTTAAGTCAGGTTTCTGTTACCTCCACAGATGAAATAAGAAGAAACACTGCAAAAATAAATAAGCTTTTGTATTCCTGATCTTTAAGCTACTTACTTTCTGTTAAGTGCTAAATTTTATTAATACAAAATTATTTAAGACGGTCTCACCAGCAGTCTACTCATTTAATGAAGCACTTAACAGAAATACGTATTCACCATGCCAACTGCCCAATTATCAAATCTATTCTGAACACTGCAATTACAATTACTAAAAGCAATCTATATCTACATATATTCAAAGAACTGTGTTCTTCTCCTGTGTGTTCCAGGAAACTTTATTTCATTCTTTCCTTTGTCATTTAAATAACTGACTTCAGTGTACAAAGAGAAACACTATTGCAAAGCCAGTGACCCTTGATCACAAACCAACTTTAACATATAGGTAGTTGCTCCAGGCAAGAAAATCTAGATACAAAATTATTTCATGTCTGTGGGCTTCAAGACTGAACTAATTTTGGTTTGCCTAGAGCAGTAAAATCTTAAAAGAGTTCCTATTTTATGACTGCCATCCTCCTATTCGCAACTATAAAGTTACAATAAATTATTTGCTTTGCATTTAAAAATATATCAGCATCAGAACCTTGGGTCTGACTATTATTCAGACTGAAATATGAATGTCAGTGTACTGGTTTTATCTGGAGCAGATGTAGGTTTTTTTCAGAACAGCTCACATTTGTGGATTTGAGGATTTGTGCTGGAAACAGAGTTGATAATACAAGGATGTTTCAGCTATTGCTGAGCAGTGCTTGCAGTGGACTTCAGTTTTTTTCACATTGCTCCAAGAGCAAGGAGGCTGAGGTTGCGCTAGGAGTTGGAAAGGGACATGGCTGGGACAGCTGACCCCAACTATCCAAAGCGATATCCTACACCATATGGTGTCATGCTCAGCGATAAAAGACAGGGGGAGGGCCACACATTCAGAAGAACGGGGGACATTCAGAGCATTCGGACTGCCAGTGGAGAGCAGTGAATGAACTCCTTGTTTTGCTTTGTCTGTGTGCAAGGCTTTTGCTTGACCTGATAATCTGTCATCTCAACCCATGTTTTTTCTCAGTTTTAGCCTTCCAATTGTCTCCCCCATCCCACCGAGGGAGAACTTAGCAAGCAGCGGGGTGGAACACAGATGCTGGCCCCGAAGGGCTAATACACTGCACTCAGTATAACACTTCTGCTGCTCACGACTTCCTCTGGTATTTTTCTTTTTAATTACAAATTATGACATTACATCTCTTCAGAGAACTAAGAATTATTTTCTTTTCAATTCAAATAACAAGGTAAAATAAATGGTCCCAGAAACTTTCTCTCCATTTTAATACAAATGGAACATATTTGTCTAAGACCACTCGATCTCTTTCATATTGCAGAAACAAATGTTCAACAGAAACTTTGATGAAAGCTTGATTGTTTCTAGTTGAAATGAATTTCAACTGATCATTCTTTCATCTTGCAGCTGTAACATTTTTTTCAACAGATGATCTGGAAGAACCTGTCTTTTATGCTTTTCACTACAGTGCTAACATGTACAGTTCTGAGAATATACAGAAGACTTTGGTATTCACATTTTTACCAAATGCAAGCAACACAGAAATGCTGAGAAGTCTTCTCATACCCGTAATTCTACAGAGCCATAAAATAAACTCTATTTCTGCCTAAAAATTTACAGTGGCCAACATCTTATGTCACCTTTTTCTAGTTCAGTGAAAAAAAAATCATGAACAGACAGACTGTCTCCGAAGAAGAAGAATAAACAGAAACTGGAAATACCTGCTACTGTGAAACACATAATTGAACACCACATTCAAGGTGATCGCTGTAAAAACTGTTATCATAAAACTGCATCCTGCACATCTTTCATCTGTTACACCTCATCTTGCTGAGAAGCACCTACTGGCAGAGACTCACAGATCTCTGATGCACAAATGAGCAAGATGGAGTCAGAGGCAGTGGAATGCTGGTTCTAGATCCGACCACAAAGCCCTAAGCTACAGGTCCTCCTTTCTGATGCATGCTTGGATCATCCTTCGATCACTTATCAACCTGAAGGTTTTCAGAACTGCAATAAGCCATGAAACATGTGGCACAGGATCCCAACATAAGGTTCTCACGTTACTTTATTTAGTACCTTTGATCTGTTTCCAGTCTATGGTTGAAATCATGCCCTTGAATTTGCATTGGAAATTAATGGAAAGAACTAATTGCGTAAGATTAGGGATCTCTGGTACAACCAGCCACATGGCTGATGCAACTCCAGGAAATACTACAAATCCCTAATCTAGGACCCCAGACTTCATCAGTGTGGTTGTGACAATCCCTGCACAAGAAAGAAACTATCTTTCACTTGATTTGATTCTCTAAGTCACTCTTCTCCTGAATGGATCTCTGGATTAAGTATTGCTAGTCATGGTTCTCAATGTTCCTCTTTAATTAGCTGACTGTGGAAATTGCTATTTGTCACATTCTTATGATGGAAGAGTAATACATGATAACATGGGTATAATAACATTTATACAAAGAGTGGTCTGTAAAGTAATAACTGATGACCTTATTTGTGTATGTGTTCTAATATCATGTCATTTTATTTTTATTTTAGAGAAAACAGTATCTGCTGTTTCTCTGTATCACATACCTTTTGCAATCTATTTTTATCTTCTATGTTTAATTTGAAATCATAATTTTAAAAAATGCCTACCTAAAGCTCTAAGCTTCCTGAGACATCATTAATAACAGTATTACTGAAGCTCAGCAGCATACAAGTACTCTAATCTAGTAAACAAATTTTCTTAGTTGTTGGGTTTTCTTGTATTGTAAGGGCTGATCTAGAAACTTCTGTTGTATCTGCTACACTGATAAACATTAAGCAACAAACCTGCCTTCAACTAAATTTAGGATTAAACCAGTAGTGGTAACACCAAAATAAATTCCTGTGGAGAATGAAGGTGACTGCATTCTTACTGCAGCTTTTATTGGTACAAGTATATAGGCAACATCTTTCAAAACCAGCCAATTCTCTGCAACCCCTTCCCACAGCCACCTCAGCTAACACAAGACCAACAGTGCTGGATCAGACCAACCATCTGCTAGACCGATATTCTGGCTTAGTCAGTGGCCAGTAACAGATATCTAGAAAGAAGTATAGGAACAGAGCAAACATTCCGTGATCAAACTTACTTCATACTCATTTAGTTTCCAACAATTGCTCAGGGACTTCCTAAGTCATGGCCAGTATCTGTATTTTCAGCAGTCATCAGAGGGGTTGTCATGATTTTATTGGGAATTTCAGGCCCTCTTCCAGTACCCATGAAGTTCCATGGGGTTTTTACATGGATTAAGCCTTGATCAGATATCGGGAGGAAAAAAAAAAAAAATACAGTGAAAAGAACATCTTTTTTACATTTTAAAATATTCTGACTATGGGCTGCAAGTTGTCTCTGGTTCCCATGAGATGATCTACTAGTGTAGAGTTAATGACCACAGTCTGCTTCTTAAAGGCCACCTACATTAAAACGTTTGTGCAAAGTTAAGAGTTCTTATGTGAATTACAATTTGCTAGCAATTGTGTGCTAACTCCCCTTGTGAATACTGCTAGTATGGCATTAGCACACCTCAACTCTGTATTAATAAAGCAAGAGAAGCAGCCACCTTCAACGACTGATTCAGAGCCCATGAACTAGTCACCACACAAAGGGAGGGGCTCTGAAATAGAAGTTTTCGACTTCTCCCCAAGACACAGAACCAGTTAAGCTTCTTGATTTCAGAGCTCTCTGAGTTCAGTGACTAAACTAGGTAGCACAGGTATCTCATCAGTATTTTTAAAAGGCTCTGGGCAAAGTTTTACTCTCTTCTGAAGTCTAAAAATGAAGAACACTGTCCCACATTCACTGTATACTAACAACACTCACAAAGACAGCCAACATGAGGTACATTCTCACACTACCTGGAACTTACGTCCCCATACAAACAAGTCCTTTGTAAATCTTTATCCACACAATTAAAAGCTGCCATTTCATTTACCAGAAATTAACTTAGTTATTGTCCCATTTATAAAAGAAGCACAAAAAAAACCAAACTATTGAGAGGGTGAACTGCTGCTAACACCATGGATTTTCTGCTGCCCACGTTATGGTACTGTCACCCCAGAGATGTCAGTCAAGCACCATTCACAGACAAACCAATTATTTAAAAACTCTTTTTACTGTAAAAATGTTTTTCTAAGTGAAAATAATCTAAAAAAAGTATTGGTAAGAACAAATCCTTTTAATCAGGAATATTAAAGGCAAAAAAGCAACTGTGTACATTCACCTACACTAGAAGTTTAAATTAAGAGTTTTGTTAGACTCCACAGAAAGTTGACAAGTGAAGGGAGACAAATATAATGTCCAAATCATTTCTTAGATCTAGCCCAAGTAATTCAAGAACGAAACAGAAATTCTTACAACAGACATGCAACTGAGTCTACTTTTGCTTTTCTGCTGCTGCATACTGAAATAATATCATAGCAGACTGGAAGTCCAGTGACCCTGTCTCCCCAAACCTTCTCCCCCCTTCCTCATTAACGCTACTTAAGCTAAGCTGTAAAATGGAACGAGTGTGGGTTTATCGTCAGTTGTAGAAACTATTTAGACTGAGTAGGCATTTTATATTTTATTTCATAGTTAAAAGAAATTTAAAGCATTCCTATATTTTAATTGAAAGTGTATTTTTGATCTTATGCCCTAAATTCCTGGAGATTTTAAATATTCATGTAATTTACGCATCACTAATGAGATACCATAGCCTGTTGCTTCCAGGTCTGCGTGGAAAGAATTGTATTTTCAGAGTTGTCCTGCGTTTAGCTGGAAAAGTTATTTTTTTCTCCTTCTTAGTAGCTGGTGCAGTGCAGTGTTTTGGATTTAGTCTGAGAACAAGGCTGATAACACACCAATGTTTTAGTTGTTGCTAAGCAGCCCTTACCCTGATGAAGGACTTTCCAGTCTCCCATGCTCTGCCAGGGAGGAGGGGCACAGGAAGCCGGGAGGAAGCAGAGACAGGACATCTGACCCACACTGGCCAAAGGGGTATTCCATACAACAGCACGTCATGCCCAGTATATAAACTGAGGGGAGTTACCTGGAAGGCCCAGACTGCTGCTCGGGTCAGGCTGGGTATCGGTTGGCGCGTGGTGAGCAACTGCATTGTGCATCATTGTGTTTATTGTTGTTTTCCTTTTCCCTTTTAGTTTTATATTCTCTCCCTTTGTTATTTCCCTTATCATTAGTAGTAGTAGTAGTTTTGTATTATACTTTATTTATTGGACTGTTCTTATCTCAAGACGTGGGAGGGGTGGTGAGCAAACAGCTGAGTGGTTCTGAGTTACCAGCTGGGTTTAAACCACAAGAGTGAAGCCATTACACTTTCAGAACTGCTGCGGATCTTCATCTCACTGTATTTGCTATGTATGCAGACCAGCTCTCTCCCTTCAACTGAAAGAAACTGATGGATATTTCCTGAAAGCTAGTAAGGTGCTTAAGTGCAATTTTTCACACCCACATTTCATAAGGCACTAGTCTATGTTACAGTTTGGTTATATATATGCATTTCTTTAATTTTAAAAGCTAAGTCTTTGTTGCACCAAGAAATAAGTACTCTAAAGTCATTACACCTGGAGTTAGCTTCCAGAAATTACTGCATATAGACATGGTTAGAAAGAACTGACATACATAAATTTTTACAGTAACTGTTGGGTTTTTTCAACCACAGTAATTTCTTAATATAATAGCACGGAGCTGTTAGTTTCTAGAATGCATGCTCTCAGTTCACATAAACATGGAACACTTTGATTTTAGTTTAACAGCAAATATAATATTTATCTTGACAGGAGTATGAGTCACCTATTTGCTTTCAGAAAGTAAGTTATGAGTGAGCATACATGCAGTTAAGGCATTCACAATCTCATCAATATATTGACTTGGACAAACTCTCTCTAGCTGAGTAATTTAGTTTTAATACCCATTTAATATTTTGGCCACTGCTGAGATTCCAACAAGGGTGTTAATTAGTGCCAATTGCGAAGCTGGTTTCTGTGCTACAGCCATCTGTCTTACAGATACTGAATCATTTAATTATTTTAAGGTGTAATTATAGATGTCTCAAATTGGTTAAGACTAACCATTCATTATTTTTATAAAACACAATGTTGCAGTCAGATACTAAAGGTTTTTTTTTTTCTCCAGATAATGTGCTTTAAGTGAGACACACTAGTAGTGAAGTAGAGCCATTACACTTAAAACCTCATAGTAAAAGTCAGAGATGAGCAAAATCAGATTTGTGTAAGAGTATCCATAAAATGCAAACCTGTGGGAAAAACAAATGCAGAGTACTTTTTGTTTATAATATTAAAAATTCCTGAAAGAATGTTGAAACTTAACTTCATTATATGGATTTTATATGCAATTATTCTGAGTATTTACACTATTTTTATGTATTAGTGGAACTGTATACAATTATAACATATTAACCAGACACCATGATAGTATGACTGAACCACACCTTAAAAAATAAAAAAAAGTAAAACCTTAAATGCATAAAAGTCCTGGCCCTGGATTTGTAGCATAAAATGCATTTATCTTTACTTGGTTTTTGTCTTTCCCTCTCAGTCTTTCCCTCTCACCTTCCCTTTACACCGGCCAGGTCTGCTGAAATGGAGTGAAGCTTCCCCCGCAGCCCACTGCACTGCTGATCCTTCCAGCCAGAGAAGTTTTATCAGGCACATGCTGCACATCCTTTAAATGGCTAACTTTCACACTATAGATGCCAAAGTCATTTATCCTATACTACTGAAAATGTCAAGGAAACAGGATAATATATGCTCCCAATATTTTACTCTCTTTTTACATGAAACAGACAACATCAATCTGTAATGGACATATACTATATTTTCCTACATGAAGCGATGTTTCAGAGATGTGATGAAAAACTGAAGCTTCTTCCATGAATTAACTTGTGATTTGAAAACAAAGCAATTGGGAAATTATCACATTAGTTGAAAATAACTAGAGACTGAAGTAAAAAATGGTACGGCTAATTCTACAGAGGAACAAAGTAAGATGTGATTTACCAAATTTTCTCTCTTCTTTTGTCTGAAGATAGGTGGCAGCTATGGGAGCCCCCTTAACCTTTATAAAACCAATTGAAAAGTAACATGTATTACGAAAGAGCTTTTATCTGTTGTTAAAGTTATAAAAAAAAAATTGTGGCCAAGTTTTAGGAAATCCAAAGCCAATTAGAAAGGATGCTAGGGGACACTCTATAAAGCAATAAAAATTTCCTTAAAATGAAAAACAGTTTAAAATTTTAAACAATGAATAATTTTATACAGTCAACATAATAAGTACCCTATTTCTATGTAAATCAATTCATAATTATTAATATCTCTTCACTCCTGAGTACAATTTTGCAGAAAACATTTTTTCCACATTGCAGAAGGGAAAAGAAGAGTTATTAATAAAAGCACCTCTCTTAACCTCTTATGTTAAATTAGATAAATGAGGGGAAATTAAAATCTGTAATAAAATATGAGATTCCAAAACAAGAACTCTGTCAAAGGAAGAAAGCAGTTTTGATACTGAATTAAATGGACTTAGACTAAGCACAGACAACTATAATTATAGTTTTCTCCATGGGTCAGGAAACTGCCCATACAGACCCTTCCAATACAACACATTGGTAAGGTTATGTGGATAACTTTGTGGCAACTAATTTTTAAGAGCTTTGGTGCTTTGTTCTAATTACTGAATAATGCCCTGGCCTGTAATGTTATTCCCTGAACTTTGTGTCCGAGTTATCCTATTGACAGCAATGGGCTATTTCGTATTACAAAAAAGTAACTCCCATGTCACCATATAGATTTACATTTTCTTATTTGCCTAGTACAAGTCTCTCTAGTTAGCCTGAAGCATATAGAGAGTTTTATAGTTCACTGCATCTCACAGCTGTCTGCAGTATTTCAGATCTTCTGTAATATGAATATACAATATATATTCAACACATTTTATCTTGACTTTATTGATTAGCAACTCTATACCTTGTCTTACACAGCTCCTAGTTCACAGACCAAGTAAACACTCCTATGGGGTGTTTCCCCTATTTGATGGAAATAGAGGTTGCTATACATCACGTTAAAGGCTATTGTGCATAATGTGAACTCCCTCAAAGGCAACAAACAGAAAGAAGCACTTTCACGATAGGATTCCTCTTAAATTGAGGCAAACATCTGAAAAAGGTTGGATGAATTGTACCTTTTTCTATTTATTGGATATAAAGTGATTCTAACATTACGTAGATGGCTATAGTGCACATGTCTATAGTTGCCTGAATTTCATTCTAACTGGGACACTGGCAGGTCAATGAAAAAGGTGCACATTATCTGGGATACAAAACTAGAACCTGGAGCTCAGGAATTTTGCTCCAGAGTGAACATGCAGAATTCCACAGACCTCAGTTGAGATCCAACAGTTTATGGAGTAATCTAAGACAGCAGACGCAGCTGCCTGGAGACAGTAATGTGTAAATGCTGCGGGTGAAGTTGAATCCTTCTGTCTTCACACAGTGTGCTCAGAGCAGCAAGTCACTGCATCCACCCTTTGGCATTTCAAGGCCTGAGAAACGTACTGAAAGTAACCTGCAATCTATAAGGATCTGGATATGCTCTAGGCTAGCAAACAGAAGACTGGTGGCTCATTCTCTTAAGTCGCATACCTTTATACCAAAATCTGGGTTATCAATCTCTAAATATTTTGGACTGCAGAACTTTTTTAGTCATCAAGTAAACTTGCAAAGTACCATGAAACCTTTCATTGTCTTTTAAACTGAAAATTTCATGAGGATTATACAGTTTTATAGATCATGAAGGATCCTGCATAGATGATCACTCATCTAGTTTGGTTCCATGATTTGCTCAGTAATACACATGCAGACTCCAGTGGCTCAGCTTGCTCTCCATTGCACAGATATCCGTGTTTCTTGTGAGAAAGACAGTCCTAGCCACCAGGCTCTGGAGTACCCTGGCCTTGGCGGCATCTGTCACTGTTCTTACTGAAACTCTACAACCATGCAGACAAACTCAAAAAAGAAGAATACAAAACAAAAACCAACCAAACAAAACAAAAACAAACAAAAAATCCCCAAGTAAAATGGAACAATAAAAGGACAGAAGGAAAAATGAAACAGGAACTTTACGGTTAAGGCAGGTGCACAGTAGCAGGGAACATCACATTCTAGTCCAAATTTCTACATTTTTGCATCTTATGAAACTGATTTTTAATGCAGGTATGTAACTTCCCATTCCCCACTGAGTAGTGAAAGGTCTAGAAGCACTGTAGTTTTTGGTTTCTGTATTTTTTGTTCTAAACCAGTAAACTTTGGACTCCCTTATAATGCTATTACAAAACTTCAAAAATGAGATGTGGAGAAGAAGAGGAAATAAGGTATCTGAGGTAGTTCTGAACGAGCTGGCTCACACATACCAGAAGCAAAACAGCAACACAGCATGAGAAAGCTAATTAACCCCAGCCTGCTTGCAGTCACAGGACTGGTTGATTCAGAACTCAAAGCAAGCTCAGAAATTGTTCTTATATTATTACAAAGCCCCCAGCAAGAAGGATAAAGAAGTACCCAGGTTCTGAAGAGCAGGGTTTTTAAATACAAAAACTGTAAATCTACCGCAAAAAATATAAATATTCTGTTTCAAAATAATCTTGAGAACATGGTGATAAAACTTGGATTTCAGGAAATGCTGCCTGTAAAGTACCACCACAAAAGTATTCTACAGAGCTGAAGCAGAATATTAAATTCATTTTTATTCATACCAGAAATAGAGAGGAAGTTAATTATGTATTTCCCAGCAGCAAAGCTAGGAAGTCTGAATTTTTATACGGATTCCTTCCAGTGATGGTCTGCTCCTTTTTCACATGAAGGAATAGGTGTTCAGACATCCACTTCATCAGCTTTAATAATGTTTGGCACATAGACTACATCAAAGCTTCATTAGTTAGTTTCTATTTGGTAATGTTCAATAAATGGAAAAAAAAAAAGGAAAAAAACAAGCCAAGCCCTCCTCCTTTTTTTCCCCCTAAGTATTTTTATTTAAAGAATTCTGACTCCAAGTGTCATACGGAGACAAGGTAGAGTTTGTTTATCTGCTAATCACTTTCTGCTTGAACTGTTTTCTATACACTGTTCTTACTGACAACTGTAAAAGGAAACCTCTTCTATTTTAAAACAATATTCTATCAATTAAAACTAAGTAAGCTTGAAGATCCAGCGAACACACTTTATTTAGCTTATATATGCAATACTTATTAAAAATCTGAGATCTCGGTATTGTACTTACTGAGTCTTTTTCAATTACTTAGGGAATTACATTATTGAAATAATCACATTAGATCATTTCCAGGTATTGAAAAAATCCCAGAAACTTCATACAACACATCATCTATTTGAAAAATTCCTTTGACTGTATCTAACCTGTTTTACAAATATATGCCTACTTTGCACAAAACTTTTACTTCCCTACTCTGGACATATTTGAGAATGAGAGTTGGGAAAATCAACCTCCAAAATTTTCCAGTTCCAGTGGCTGAAGTTATTGTCCCTGCTGCAAGTAAAATGTTAACTGCAAGATAATTACAGCGTATCTCCTCCCTGCTTTATCAAAGAGGACCAAAGAGGACCCAGCTCACCTCTGATGGCAAGAAAGAAGGTGACATAAAATGGGCAAAAGCAATGAAACAAGTTAAGTCTCTATACAGAACATCCAGCATTTTGGAGAGAATGACACTATTGCTGTTAAGAGTAATTGAATGTTGGTTGGGTAATTTTTAAAAGTGAGTCTCTGCAGGTGGTCCGGCAAATTAGCAGTGAGGATGTTATATGTATCAATTAGGAAAAAAAAATATCAAGGATCCAACTATGATGATGCTTAGGCATTTTTCTAGTGCAGTGAGGAATTAGCTTTAACATCTAACATAAGGCAGAGCTTAACCACAATCATGTCACCCTTCCAGAAAAAGAAAGGCTGGTTTATCACAGGTGCCTGAGTGTACACAACTCTGAGTTGCATCTTTGATACATCTGAATCATTGTCATTAGCCAAATACATTGTATGTCTCTTCTTGATAGCTATTAGATGCTCAGGATAAATCAAACTTAAATAATTAAACCAGTGAGGAGCTGGTAACAACTGTAAGCCCCAGTGCTGCCATGGTAAAGGCTTGGACACTATTAATAACTGTCGTGATAATACAAGCAAGCTTCTATTTCCATAGGAAGCTAACATTGTCTTAATCACAGTGAATAATGATTTCACTTCAGTATTTTTCCACAAGCTGTTACACATCATTGTTAACCATTAGTGCCAACAATAGGATGGACATGATTTCCGGAAATTAATGCCATCATCTCCGAAAGATAGATCATTTGTGAATAACAACTCTTAGCTTTCTCCTTCTTAGATCTATCCATGATGGCTTGATTTTATTAAACCACGTTTTGATTAAGTCTTTGTTTTATTCTTTTTCTCAGGGAACTCATTTTCATTGCGTTCACTTCCTAAAAAGTGAAAGAGGTGATCTGATGATCCAAATAGAGAACATTTTTGAAGATTCATATAGCAGAATATGAATGCAAGTAGGCAATGACCAGTATGTGTCTCATTTTATTATCTATTAGAGAAATCTACTAGACCCAAGTTCAGCTGCTGCCTTTGTAGGTACATTCCTCTACTATTTCAATGGGAGGGAAAACAATTAGAATGAAAATAATTTTCAGTGCCTTTATTTCTAATCAGTTAAGACAGAGTACATACTAAATCTGAATAGGTACATGTAGAAAAATATTAGTATTCCCTGTGCAATTTATTATTCGTATTTAAACAGATACAAGTGCTGGACTACTTCGCTTCAGGCTGTTCTACTTTCTCCATTGTTCTATATTCACCCTAGACTATTCAACATAAATAAAGGAGCACCTTCAAACAAAAATAAGTTACTTGGGTATTATTTTCTTACATACAATAGGTAAGAAAATAATTGAAAGTGGAAAATACAGATTAAAAAGTCTCAGGTTTATGCAGTGTATTTTTTTAAAGGTTTTTTGAGGTATTGGTTTAATTTGTCAGTCTGAAAATGTGGGTAATTGATAGTTCATGTATAAATACACAGAATTAAATCCTGCATTTTGGCATTGCCTTTATGTACATCTGAAACAGTTCACTATCTGTACTATGAGATGTACTCTCCAGACTGGAGAGAATACTGAATTAATCTTACTTACTGTAGTTAACCACTGAAAAATGCCTGTGATAAAGACAAGCACCTTCACTGGGAGAGTAGCTTGAAAAAGTGTAATGGAGGAAGAAAGAACAGAGAGCGGAATGTGTCTGAAGCCTAAGAGAGAGAAAAAAAAAAAAGTCTGCAATAAAAGCTGTGGAAGTATCGAGATGAGACTGTGGGAGAATGCACAGAGCAGACTGTAGAGAAGCAAAGCTATCCTTTTCAAATCAGGGGACCACGCAAAGTTTAGTGCAAGACAACTGGTCACAGAAAATTAACGTTTTCTCCAGAGAAAATGAGTGTCTGAAGTTACACTGAAAATTTTTTAAAGCGGGAAAAGAAGTTCTTTGTTACAAATGAGTAAAATTATAAAAGTTAGGATATTCATTTAGGAATAGGTAAATTGCACAAGCTTCATTTAACAAACTCTAAATACTGTGTTCGCGTTTCAAGGTGATGTCTATGTAATATACACAAACTCAAGATGTCCTGTTAATGAAGATCGGTATTGGGAAAATACAACCAAATCTATAAGCATGGTAATATTTGTGATTGCTAAAGGACTCTGAGACTGAAGATGTAATAAATTATGTTTTAATTATCTTTGGAAATTGTGGTTCTTTGTCTTCTGTATTCAAAGATACATGAATCTAAATTGTAACAGCAGCTCTCAAATTGAGAAGTGTAATTTAATTTTTAAAGTTATTTTCTTCCATGGGGAAACATTTTCTGCCTTAATCTAGACCAGCACTGCATTTGAAGAGATTTGCAATGAATCACAACTTTTAAATAGGTATCATGGTGCATTAACAGCACTATACATTGAGCATTCACAATTCTTCATAAATGTAATGTCATTCACTGGGTATCTCTATTTAAAAGCTGTATTTATGCCGACAGCATCAATTACATATCATTTTTACAGACTCTGTGGTCCAAGCATCATCTTAGGTATTACTGAAGGGAGTGCTCTGTTTATTCACATGTGCATTTACATAGAAAACCTGAAATCCATGTAAATAAAAATATGGAAAATGCTTATGTTGATGACACATCCAACAAAGAAAAAAAAAGCATAAACACATGTTTAAAAGTAATCTCTGAAAATCAAGAAACAACGTAAAATAACATCTAATTAAAGCTGTTACCCCAAACCAGGACATTTATAGGTGTGGCAATTAAAGTCAGCAAAGTATTACTCTTACTGAAGTGCCCCTCAAAGAGCCATTCAATTTCAAACTCAGATTGCAAAAAAGTTGTCTCAGCAGTTGATGAGTCATTTGGTAACTAATAAGGGTAGGGTCCCAAACCACACAATTAGCGTTGTGGAGCTCAGTCTGTACCATTCTTTCAGACTGCAGTTGCAGATCAAATACAAGAAATTTGCTGGTTTTGTTAAGAACCTGCAAACCATTTTTCTAGGGTGAAGTACTGGCCAGATAGGCTGAAACAATGAAGGAAATGTATTTCTTAATATCACATGCAAAGAGAAAATTACCCATGTTTATCCAGCTGAACAAAAGGATGAGCTGTAAACTACATATATGCTGGACTTTCTTGTTTGTTTATCTACTAATACAAATTACACTGAATCTTATTATCTTAATATTTTATTTATTTCATTATGAGTTCTGCTCTACTGCAAATAGTAAATTAGTAAAATATCATTTTTGATGGAATACTGGCACAAAGTTCTTACCATGAATGCATCCATCACTGTTTAAAACTATTTAAGTAAATTAGATTTGGGGTTTAAAGACCTTAATCTGCTAGCTAAACCATGGCAATAACATTGCCGAATGTTTTAAATAATTAATATGGAGGAGAGGAGATCACTAAGGAGAGGAACCACTAAGGCCTTGAAAATACAATGAAATAACAGAAGTCCTGTTTTAATGATACAACTTAGATATGTATTTCCTGTAAAGAGGGTTATTTCTTTTTAGGAAGTTCCTAGCCTGGATGTCCTTTAGACCAGATTGAAGTTGTAGTAGGGTGATGGGAGAAAATGAAACAGGGTGAGTTACTGGTAAAACTGCATCTGATTCAGTAGTTTCTAAAATGAAAGACACACCACAAGGGAAAAGTACAAATGGCAAAGAACGAAACATTATCTTGTGATGGAAAAAATAGAGATGACCCACAATTGTATGAATAATTTATCACCAAGTTTTGCAAAATAAAAGGCTAGCAGATGGTTTAAACAAAGAAGGTGTGACCTCAGGTGGGCTCTGAGCACCCAGGGTGGCAGGAGGCCCTGAGAGGAGAGAAGGACAAGGGAGCTGAGTTTTGCCCAGTGCATCCAAGGGTCTTCAGTCCACATGAAATACTAGATCACCTAGGTAGGTCTGCTGAATGAATGGACTAGCTGTGCAAATGATCTCCCTGAATTCATCAAAACTACGTAAATGTCTGACTCAGCCAGGTAAATGGACATGAAACACAATGCTCTAGGGTGGGGCTACGGTCCAGAGAGGTGGTGGCTAAACCACAATACCCTTCGACTGCACTCAAAACCAACAAAGACAGACATCCCCCAGACATTATGCCCAGGGAAGGCAATTTTCTGGCAGAAATGTTTGGCCAAAGGATTAATGATCTGGCATGGGCTACCCACAGCTCCTTTATCCCATGAGGAGTGGCAGAGATAAGACACAACAAGCAAAGCCATTGAAACCTGCAGGGAATCAGTTTGGCCCCCACCATTATTGCTACAAGATGTGATGTCAGAATGGCCTGTGAGAAAAGCTCTGCCAAAACAAATTGTAGAGTGATGCCTTTTTTCTCAAACAATCGTACAGCCCATATCAAAAGGACAACACTTTGATAATTTCTTCAGGAAACATGGCGAGTAGATTATCATCAAGTGGTCCCGCAAAGTGAGGACTAGAATGCTAGAAACACATTGCTAAAGAAATTGGAATAGCTGGGGTAGGGAGAGTGTGTACCCCAAACAAGCTGCATTACTGGTTTAAATCAACGGTTTGCTACCTGTCCTGAAAAAACAAGTTTTAAAATGGATCCTACCAAGAACAAAGAAATGCAAACAGCGTGCTTCAATGTACAAAGAACTTCCAACCTCAAAGTAAGAGTACATCAGATCAGTGGAATGGACTTCTAAAATAATAGTTGCAACAGAGTGAATCTGTTAATATCTACTGGACGGGTGTTGGAAATTCACTTAATTAACAACAAACCCCATGGTAATTCCCATTCATAATCGGTTCATGCCAACAGCTGCACACACTCCTATTAAAATAGAGTTAAAACCTACAGAAGCGTTGGAGATGATGTAAACATTCAACTGAGGACTGATCTGGATGACCGCTTCATAACAGAAAAAAAGAGTATGCAATGCTATAAATACTGAAGGGAGTAATTTCATTAAAAACAAGGCTTCAATTATGTCCAGTAGCTGGTCTCCTTCTCTTGAAGGAAAATGTAATATTATGTGATCACCATGGGAACGTTGAAGTGTGGAACATATATCTGAAATCTGTTTCTAGTAGGTTCTGAACTTTCATTAGAATCACAGAACCACAGAACAGTTAGGGTTGAAAAGGCCCCTAAGATCATCTAGTCCCACCCCCCCTGCCATGAGCAGGGACACCACACACTAAACAAACCTGGCCTTGAACACCACCAGGGTTGGAGCATTCACAACTTCGTTGGGCAACCCATTCCAGTGCCTCACCACCCTCACTGTGAAGAACTTCTTCCTTAGATCTAATCTAAACTTCCCCTGTTTAAGTTTAAACCCATTACCCCTTGCCCTACCACTACAGTCTAACGAAGAGTCCCAACATCCTTGTAGGCCCCCTTCAGATACTGGAAGGCTGCTATGTGGTCTCCACGCAGCCTTCTCTTCTCCAGGCTGAACAGCCCCAACTTTCTCAGCCTATCTTCATACGGGAGGTGCTCCAGCCCTCTTACTGTCCTTGTGGCCCTCCTCAGGTGAGGACACCAGAACTGGACACAATACTC
>NW_009910090.1:0-33051 GCF_000696875.1 Nestor notabilis
CGCCTGTGCCCCGGGCTCGGGCTGCACCGACGCCGCGCCCCTGCAGTGAACGAGGTGCGCGGGCACCCCGGGGCCACGGATGGCCGGGTGTCGGGGTCCATAGCCACCCCGCACAGATGTAGTCCTCGTGCTCAGGTGTATGGATGCTCTGCACCCAAATATCCCTCCAGGATCAGGGTGTGCACCTGCTCTGCATCCCAACTCCAGCAAGCAACAGTGTGCATGGGCACCCTGCATCTCATGTCCTCCGGTGTTGGGGTGCATGGCCACACACGGTAACAAAACCCCTTGGTGTTGGCATGCACACTGCTCCACATCATGCCAGCGGGCACCCCTGCCCAACATCCATGTTTCCCCCAGTGTCAGGGTACATGGCACCAGCATCTCCTTGCCTTCACGGTGCACAGCTACACAAGGACTTCTGCATGTGTGTGTACCCCTTGGGTGTGAGGGAACGTGTGTTCATACTCCCATAGGAGCTGGGATGTGTGTGCATATGCAGGTGTTAAGGGGCACATACAGACACATCCATCACGTTTGGGGTGCAGACATTTGCATACCCACATGTCTGATGGGTGCAGGGTCAGACACATGCACACCCCTTGGGGGGCAAGGGTACACATAGAGCTCTCAGGGCACAGACGTGCACACATGTTGGGTGTAGGATGCAAACACATGTGCTCCCTGGGTGTCAAACAGAAGCACCCAAGCTGGGATGGATCTACATGTGTTTTCCCTCCATGCTGTCTCAAACCTCAGTATGGGCAGCAGCCCCTGTGCGAGGCTGAAGACATCACTGCGAGCAGCTGTTCAAAAGAAGAACACGGAGGATTGTGGAGTGTATACGTTGCAAGGTGTTATGTGCATGTTTTAGTTTCAAATAAACTTTGTTTAGACCACAGATCAAAACCTGCCAATTACAGACAAGTTGTTTTTCTTTCTCTTCCAGGCAGACATGGGTTATTACAAAATCTAAGTATTTCTCCAGATACCTCCCACCCAGTTTGTGCTAAAGCAGCAGCTAAGTGGGATAGAAGTGTTTTCACCGTTGTTTTTAATCTAAGCAAGCTATTCAGCATTGTGTTCACAGCCTCAGATCTTTGTAGCAAGAAAGCTAAGCCCATAGTTAACATTTGTAGGGTAAGAACATGTTGGCAAGTCAAGCAGTGCCTTTAATCAGTATTGTTCCCAGAAAACAAAAACTGAAGTGTGATGGTAATTCCATATAGAGTGTCTACGTGTGTTCTAGGTGTATATTCACATTTTCATCAGTGGTATTTGGGTTTTGGAACAGTTTAGTTCCAGTATCTGTTTATTTGGAGCAGGTATTATTGTAGGGCATAGTGTTATGTTGATTAAAAGTAGATTTTTTGGATGATGGATTAGTTTTGAACTCATTTGTGGTTGATGCTTACAAGTGGCAGTCCAGTTGCTAATCTTGGGTACATGCTGCCCACACAAGTGAATCAGCAGTGAGTGCAGGACTTCTTGATTTGTGGGTGTCTAGAAGGAGGCTAGAAGTGTAGGACTTCTCTGAGGATATGCATGAAAAATAGAGCCCCAGCATCTCGGGTTGGGTGCAGTGAATATTTCATAAATATAATAAACTGAATAAAGTTATATATGTGTAAATACCATTCTTTACTGTAAGTAAAGTGTATATTTAGGTGGATGGTCATGATTTGTTAGTCGTTGTTCATGAGGAACTTCACAGTTGCTGGGTAAAAGATTTTACATAAATGTAAAGTATTACTTCACTGTATTGAAAATTAAATATAGCTCCAGTTTTGGGTGCAGTTTAACATCCAAGACATGAGACTCTCCCAATTTCAGTATTATCCCCGTAACTCCAGCTTGCTCTTGCTGCTGCTGAAGGTGGCTCACAAAAGAAAGCATCATGATTATTTGTCTCTTTAATCTTCAAAGGTTGCTGCAAACAATAATCCTCATAGAAGAGCATTCTAAATATTAGTTTGCTAATTCTGTTTAATAAAGGGGAGGAAATGGTGATAATTTATAGGTCTGAGTTGAAAAAAACCCCAAACACTTCAGGACTGGGATTGAGTTCTGTCTCCTAGAGCCCTGTTTGCTGTCCAGTGAGCATTAATGCTTACTTTAAGGGAGCTTGCTAAAACAACCTGGATTTATTTGGTAGGGTTTGCCCCCCATCATCTGGGGCAGGTTGTTTTCCTGTAGCACCTGTGACAACACTACTGAGGCAACAGCCTTATCATGGAATGCCCTTTTAAATGCTTGTACTCGGGAATGGCTGCTCAGCTTTCAGCACAGTAACATGTTCATGTGTTCGCCTGGGGGCAAAGAAGGCACCGTTTTCAATAAATGCACCTATAAGGTATTTACTCATTATTCTTTAACATTGAAGGTCAGCTCAGCTGCAGTTGTTCTCTGGTTGTTACTGTTTCTCTGCTTTGAAGTAGCTTGTTGCCTCCATCCTGCTCCACTGGGTGAACCAGTTCTTTATGTTATTTTCAGATACTGAGACTAAAAGGTTGATGAAAAACACTTCTAGTGTGAACTACTTTTGTGTAATACAGACAGGCAGGTTCAGGAAGGTATTTTTCCTAAAGGAAGTTGAGATTTTCTTTCCCAAAAATTTCCCTATATTTTACACCCCCCTTGAATGATTGTCACAAGCTTTTGCTATCTGGAAGACAGCTTTATAGCTGAAGATTGCATTGATAGCTATCTTCTGGAGCTCTTAGTCAGTAATGAGGAGTGAAAAATTGACTTCTGAGGTGGCAAAAAGTTTAAATTTCCAGCTGTGGTGCTACATTCTCAGTATGTCAGAGAAGTATTTTAGTATTTCAGGAGAAACCCTATATCCAAAAGAGGCAGATTGAAGGAGGTGCTTCTTATGAAAAGCAGAAAAGACATTTGAGATTGGGGTCCCCTGTAGAGAAGCATTGTAGAGAAGCAGCCGAGTACATCAGCTTTCTTGTCCTCTTGCACACAAGTTTTGGGGAGTGAGGGTGTTCCTGTCAGCTGGAAAAAAGCATAGTTCCTTTAACACATCATTTAACAAAAAAGCACAGTTAATGATAATGTTTTTTGTACTGTGATGTAAAGAGAAATGGTGCTATTTTAGAAGTGTATAGAAACTGTATAAAGTTTACACAGAAAAAGAGTGAAATTCTTCTGCTTCAAAGAGCAGGAAATTGTGGATGTTGCACAAAGAATGGGACCTGTACCCCTGCATAGTACAGTTGCCAGGATTTGGAATTGCAGTATTTGCAGGCTATTTGTTTCCTGCCACTTGTAATTTTTCCCAAATTAAACTTGCATTGTATTTTTGTGTGTTGAAAGATGTGCTATTCAACTTTTCATTTTTGGAGCTATATTTAAGGAACATATGGCAGTTACTTTCCTGTTTACACTGTACACATTTTCCCTTATGCACAGTGTCTTTTTGCTCTTTTTCACTCTTGTCTGTGTACATCAGGACAGACCCAGCATTCCTGAGTAAAGACATGGGATTACAAAGCAGATGAATAGGCAGCAAAAGCAGCCATCCACCCATTCCCTGCCATGTGCCCAAAGAATAAATGTGGATGGTTAACTGTTTGGCTCTTCATTTAGTAAAATGGTGTGTGAGAGGGTGAATCGCAGTGGGGAAAGAACTGCCCTTACCTTGATAGGAAGCGGCTCCATGGAAAGTTTTGGTAACAGACATGTATGTAACTGTGTGTTATGATACTGTTTGCATTAAACTTGATTGTGGACATTTTCAGGACACACTCAGTGACAGTATCATGTACTTGTTAACATGTAGGGGGCTGGCATCTTCAGCTAGCAGACCTCGTGAAGACAGTTGGTTAAAGTCGCTATTTGTTCGCAAAGTCGATCCAAGGAAAGATGCTCACTCCAACCTTCTAGCCAAAAGAGAGACCAGCAGTCTGTATAAACTACAGAGTGAGTGATACTTTTATATTTCACATTACCACTTCTTCATTCTGTTCCTGCACTTCTCACGTAATGTTGTTGTTTCAGTTCACAATGTAAAACCAGAATATCTAGACGCCTACAACAAGCTTTGGTAAGTGTGTGTGTGTTCTGTTTTCATGGTTTAGACATGTTGATTTGATCACAAACTGTATTGGCAAATATCGTAATTATTTAGAGGGGAGGTGGAAAAATTCTGCTTTTACATTCAGGGTATGGGGTTAAATAGGTCATATTTTTCTTGGAGAGAAATGGCAATAGATACTTTACTCATTTTAGCCCCTGCCTTCCCTCTTGGAGGTATCATTTTCCTAAGCTGCAATTTAGGATTATGCCTGTTGTGAAAACACTGGTGATATTTGTTGGAACAGCTCTGCCTCTTCCCTTAGTTGTCTTACAATTGCTAGTCCGTGCAGGTAGATCCTGGTAGGTTAGGATGTCCCACTCCAGCTGCCATGTAGGAATGTGTTGAGGATGGTTGTCTGCATGCAGGAAGGAAAGGGAAAGATCAGTGGTAAGTAAAACTACATGATAGTATGAAACTGAAGTGTAACTTTGAGGATATTTTAAAAACCCAGGGGCTGACTTTTTCTCAGCTCATCTGTATCCTTCTATAAAAGTAATGTTGCTGAGATCTGCTTATAAAGAGCTATGCAAATCCTTGACTAGGATCTTGGCATTGGAGTCATATCCTCAAAGGGAGCAGTAGTTAATGGGTTTTCCAGAAAGTTACAGCTTTATAAAATGTATAAAATTAGTAAAATTTTAAGTTTACTACTTCAAGGCTGAAATTACAGAAATCTTAGTCCTCTTCTGCCTTATAATCACTCCTCTGGAGCCAGAACAACTGCCTCTTCAAGAGCTGTATGTTTGGATTTGGAAATGCAGTGAGCCTCACATGTTTCAAAACAGCAGAGCTGCCTCACTGACAGTGATCATCTTGTCAGTTAAACAAACATTCTTATCATAATGATACCCTACTGCAATCAGTGTTTTTAAGTGTGATATATCAGTGAGAACACCATCTGGGCTGGAGGGTGGGGAAGAAGTTCACAACTCCTAGTTTATGTCCTTTACTCTGTTACTGGTTGGCTGTACTAGCCTTTGGCTAGATAACCCAAAACTCTTTTCCTTGTTATACAAACACAGAAATCCACTAGAATAACACTCAGTCATAAGGTATATTTAGCTTTTTTGTTTAAAAAATAAATAGAGAAGCACAGTTAGCATTCAACCAGCTTTCTGTTTAAAAGCTTAATATAAACATGTCCACTTATACAAGAAGGAACCATTTCTCTGCGTTATCTCATGAGCTACCTAAATATTGAGTGAAAGCAAAGGCTTTTATTTTCAAGGAAAGAGACAGTAGCAAAGAAGGAAATTACTGACAGCAATCAGGTGAAGTACATGTGGTTAGATCTGTCCTAATCCAGAGCAAATTTTAGTATTCCAGGGAAGGAGAAAAGAATAGAGGAATAAAAAACCCAAAGCCTCTCTGAACTTCCCTCCCTCCTCTCTCTAAATTAAAGATGAACAGATTAATTCTTTACTCTTTATAGCAAATCAGAATACAGATTGGTCACTGTGTATGAATAAAGAAATAATGTCATGAAGACTGTTATGAGAGTACTTAGTGAATGATGGTGGGTGAGGACCCCTTCAGAAGAATTAGGAACAGTTATTTTTAAAAAGGAAAAAGATGGTGTTCATAAGGTATTATATGGGTGGGGGTTTTCTATAATTTGCAACAAAATATATTTTAGGGTTATAGTAATAATTTAGCATTCCTGTTTAAAGCTACCTTTCTAGGATCTCACTATGCTTTGCAAAAATGAACTGATTATGAAACAGCCTTGGAAAGTCGTTCTATCTTATTTACACTGTGTAGTGAAAAATGGTGAGGTACAAATTGAAATGTAATTTGGTCAAGGTTGTCTAGAAAGTCAGTGCCAGAATCAAGAGGAAAATTCCTATCTAATGACTCTCAGCCCAAGGCCGGCCTATTATTTGCCATTGTGCAGAGCCTCGTTGCCTATGAGCCAAACTGAGTAAGAGGGGTAATGATTCAGGGAAAAATAGGAAAAGGTGAAGTTCAACCAGCCTAATTGGCTTATTCATCAAAGTACAGTGCAAGGAAAGCTGTCTTCAATGAGTCAGCAGTCAGTGAGACTTAATTTCCTAAAGCTAATGTAGGCCACTTTTAAAGTCTGAAAAAACTGTTAGGGATACTGGAAATAGTCAAACAGAAATGTTGTGTTGGGGATATTTTTAAGGCAGTTTCACTGGATGTTTCCATGGGTAAGTTGACTCAAATGAAAACCACTTTCTGAAATGGTAGGAAGGAGTAAGGCTGCATACTGTGAAGTACAGTCATCATTTGATCTGTCCAAATACTTGGTTTTATTCATTCAACTCCACAGTTAATAGCATTGTAACTGGTACAGAAGACTGTCCTTTCCTATTTTTGTGTGTTCTACCTCCCTTGATAAAGGAAAGCTTTTCCCAAAGCATATCACCCATGTAGTTAGGCTGTGTTTTCTGTAAGTGAGACATCCTGATATTTATTTTCCTAATGTGTTGGATAACCTTTTAGGTGACAGACATAATGTATTGCATCGAAAGAATTCTACTATGCTGTGTATGTGTCATACAGGCTAAGAAATGGTAACATTTCCCTTAATTTTCCATAGTGTTGTAGCTATCTTTCCCCTGTGTAGCACATCTTTGTATTTCAGCTTTCTCTTCTGAAAAGTAGAGCTTATGAATTTTCATACCATAATGATAAACGTGTGGTGATTTGTTATACGTATCAACTGTAGCCTCCCTGAAGGAAATGCAATATAGTGTCTGTATTCCTTGTTTTCAAGTCAAGAGGTGCTGCCAAAGATTCATGAAGAAAAACACTACCCATGTGCACTGGTGGGGACTTGGAACACGTGGTACGGAGAGCAAGATCAGGCTGGTAGGAGATAGAAGTACAACAGAATGTAAAACCATACAAGTGAAACGTGTGCTTGGCAGGTTTCTTCTCTTTAAATCATCTCTGTTGACAGTAAACCTTTAGCAATGCATACAGTGAGGGTGTGTGTGCATCAGTTATCAATAGTCATATTAACATTTACAGTGCTTGCTTTTTGTCTTGTTGAGTTTGACAGTAAAGCATTAATTCCTAAAATTTGTCATACTGTTAATACACTTTCATGTTTTCCAGGTGGTAGATTAACAGTTCCGGGAAATGCTTGTGAAATGTGGTCCTCTCATATGTTGTGGGCACAGATAATGTACCTTAATATTTAGGGTAAAGGCAAAGGCTTACAAAGACAGAGTTTATCATGCATTGGCCAGTGTAAAAAGCTTTACTCAGACTTTCATGCTGTAATTGCTGTATGATAATGAGTGCAAATCATTCATGCCATCTGAAAAAGAAATGATTGCATTGTAAACTCAGCAATAAGCTAGGCCTTTACTGGAGGAAAGTTAGAATATTTTTGTTCCTACTCATAGAAGGATACTGCCTAACTGTGCAGATTGAAAGTGTGGTGAAACTAGAAATGACTGAAGAGCTACCTCGGAGGTAAATACAGAGTCTAGAGTAGAGAGAAAACCTGAAAAATTCCCTAGGCTCTTGGAAATTGAAGGAATGGGAAGCCACAGAGTGGTGTACTGATATTTGTTACCTAGTTGGTTTTGTAGCTCCATTGTTAGAGCTATGCTAATATCAATGTAATTGCTTTGTTATTAAAACTACACTCATGTACACATGAATTGGTCTTGCATTCGCAGCATATTGCAATATTGCCACTGAACAAATGCAAAGAAGTAGCAGTAGATAAACCAGCCAATGTCTGTGAAACAATTCTAAAAGTTGAGGGAAATTTGGGGAATGAAGACAGTTGAAATGAGAATATTTTAGCCAAGTCTCATTTGTTGCTTTTGTAACATATCAACACCGACTGTATATGTGATTGCATCCATAGCTTGCCTTGAAAATGTTATTGCAGCAGTTCTAGCAGTGTAATGAAGCAGATTATTGGGTTTTGACTTGTTCAGTATTTGTGCCCAGGCTATGTTAATATTAGGTGGATAAATCAAATTTGCCCTGGGGATAAGACAGCAGAAGCAGATGCACTGAATGAATCTGCTGTCATAGTGAAGTGCCTTACATTAGTCTCCAGTTTGCTCTCCTGGAGAGAACAGGCATAGGACTGCTTTACAGGAGAGAAAATAGCTTTTGTGACTCTTCGAGGTGAAATATTGTTGCCTTGCTATATTAAGTGCTTGTAAATACATCTTGTTATAATTTATTAAAGGCATTTATTATGATTTATTGAAGAGAGAATGATTTGAAAAAACTTAAAGGTGGATACCTGTTCTGAATATGTTTTTATGGGGAAGATCCTAGCAAATGTAGCAGTTCTAGCATGTTCAGATACCTTCTGCCTTTTATGTAATGTTTACCTCAAAACCAGCATTTGCATCGTTTTTCATGTCCTACAGAAAATGTGTTGCTTTTTGTGCTTGCATAATTTACTGAATTAACAAGTCTACCCCCCTGTTGCTCGTAGATGAAATTGGTATAAAGCACATTTTTGGAATTAAGTTATCCTCTGACATTGAGGATACTTGAAACTACAGTCATGTAAAGTCATCCCAAAGCATGGCAACAAAAAGCCCTTTCAGAAATTGCCCTGTTATCTTCAGAGTAGATGGCAAAATTCGCCAAGAGAACCTTCTTCCAAAAGCAGATGATTCCATTATTTTTAAAATGCTCCTATGTGTAATGCTTCCTTTAATGACATTTACTTTTAAACATCTTACCTGATTCCTGTTTTCTGTATAATTATGTAGTATGAACAGCATTTTATACTGTGACATTCCATAAGATTTAGCTCAGGTCTGTGACATCCCTGAAAAAGGTTCCTTTTGTCTGTTTCAGTTCATCTGTGGAGATACGAGGGAGGGTATCCAGCTCTCAATGAGGTCATGAACAAACTCCGTCAAAATAAGGTAAATCGTGTTCATTTTGTTACAATGGTTATTTTACTCAGAAGAGAACAAATAATAGTCAGAGCAAGAAACTGCACATTTGGGTACCTGCTTTTGCTTCTGTATCTCATTACTTCCTGAAAGAAACCTCTTTCTGTTCTCATACTCAGGAACACTGAGGTTTAGTAACCTGGATACTTTATGAAACAAGTTCACTTAGTGCTGTGGAAACATGCCACTCGAAATCATCAAATATGCCAGGGGAATTCAGATGCCTTTACAATTTAAAGGATTTCCACGTCCCAAAATCCCAAGACAGCATTAAAAACCCCTATGCCATCACATGGTGTACTGCTTTTTGTTGTTGAAACATAATACACGCTTTGACAGTGATCACATTGGTTTTTAGGAATTCACAGAGTTCCGCAAAGAAAGAGGTAACATGCTTCTGTCCCGCAAGAACCAGTTATTGTTGGAATTTAGTTTCTGGAATGAACCTGTTCCCAGAGCGGGGCCTAATATTTATGAACTGAGATCCTATCAACTTAGAGTAAGTTTAATTGTTTTCTCTCTCTTTTTTAAGCTCTGTGCTGTTGTAAAATGTTCAAAGCGTGTTTATACAATACAGATGGAATAGAGACCTCATCTTAGAAATGTGGTTCTTAGCAAAGCTGGTGTCTGAGTTGGTCTCAAAGTGGGGGGTCCAAAATGAAGGCAGGCTCCAACAAGATACTAACATCTGCAGAGTTGAAGCCTGTGTGTTTTCATTTGAAGGGAACTTCAGGCAGATGACTAAGAAGTAATACAGTAAGTAAACAGAGTAATTAAAGATGGTTATACTATGTTTATCACTCAAAGGAAGTGATTTTGTTAATACACAGTGTTTTCCATATGTAAATGTTCTGAAAACTGTCCAAGTATTCTAACTTTCTTTAAACTACAGTTTATTTTGATTTTTGTAGCCTGGAACAATGATTGAGTGGGGAAATTACTGGTAAGTGTTGCTTTAACACTTGTTTTCTCGTGTTTGGGAGACGTATGTCAAAAAGTCATGAAGTGGAGGTGGCAGGATGGTACCAAAGCAGTTCAGTCTCCCAGTTAATGGCCTGCTTCTGTACTTATGCAACTTGTAGGACAGTTTTTTGGCCCTTAATTTATCCTTCGAGGAAAGAAAGGGGAATTCTGCATGCAAACAACACTGAGGGCTTTGTAGTGTAGCTTTCCTTCTCATAACCCTTTTAGCTCGCTGTAATATAGCAGAAACCATTTATTTTCATCAAAAAGCCTAGTGAAGGGTTGCACTTAACTCCTTAAGACAGTGTTGATCTTTCACAAACCACAAGAAGCTGACATACTTTTGCTTTAAATGGGCTAAATCTTTGCTCTTTTAATCTTTAAAAGACAAGTTGCTGCTTGAAAAGCTGTTGAGCAGCACATTTCCATTTTAATACCGAGGTTAAAAGCATTTGAGACAGCCTTCTGTTCAGTATATGCTTCTGATTTTGTCTGACTTAAAACTAGTGTAAGTTTTGTTCAGTTTGCATTCACTGTCCTTGCAATTCTAATGGTTGATAGATGCACAATTTGAAGTATTTTCAATTAGTTTGACAAAGGTGAGGACTTGGATTTTCAGACATGCCATTGTAATTGATACAATTCAATCTATAGTGGTAGCCAATCTGTTTTAGAAGTTGCAGCAGATTAATTCTTAAGAGAAGTATTAATCTTATTTACACAACAAATCAGGGAGCATTGCATAGGACAGCTGCATAGCAAAGGTCTGTGTGAACTTAGGAGTTGTATTCCACTACCACAAAATCTGTGGTAAATGAGAGTGGTATGACTGAAACTCAAATATTTTGGTTTAGAAGAACCTGCTATAACAATGGCCTGCCACTTTGCACTGGTCCAGCAGTTATCTTTATACTGCATCTAACCTTGACGAATGATTAATGCACAGTCTAGTAAAACCATGGGCCTCCAATTTTAACTCATTGTAACAAGATACTGAGGCATACTTTAAATACTTAGTGCTGAAGAGCAGTGTGTTGCAGAGGCTTTTGTTATTTTTAATTGTGGAAGTGTGTAGTGCAAGTGCTGTAAACACTTCACCTACTTTCAATTCTGTTTTCCTTTTAGCCATGACTTATTTCCTACCCAGATCTGCTGTTTTTAATGGCTGCTTTGCTCTTCTGTAGGGCTCGTGCAATTCGTTTCCGACAGGATAATAATGAAGCAGTTGGAGGCTTTTTCTCACAGATTGGACAGCTGTATATGGTTCATCACCTCTGGGGTAAATTTGTGTTCTCTGCTTTTATCTCACCGAATCAGGTCCCAGCAGACTGACTTTGCCCAGGAGACAAGGCTTTTACAAGAGGCAAAGGAATGTCTTTAAAGGGTGTTGGGATTTTTTTGTTTCGCATTGACGGTGTTGATTTTCTTGATTTTGTGTAAGTAGCTTTATTCTTCAAACAAGCAAACAGAAGTGAACATTTCATGTTTCATTCTATTTTCATCCACAGTTTCTCATGGCCCTCTCTTATTAGTGACTTACTTGTTTGCTTTCAGTAGCATAACCATGACAAGTGATGTCCTGCCATCTCTCTTCTCCATCCCCATTCATGCTGAAGTCAGGTTTTTACAGTTTAGTTTCAAGCATCACATACACCATACCTACAAAAAAGAAAGTCAAGCATTTATTTACATTACTACATCATGGTGTTTTGGCTTTCTCTGTGTGTTAGTCTCCACAAATGTTTTACCTGCTTTTACCATTGTTTCAACTTGAAGAAACTCATAATCTAATATTTAATTTAGAAAATACCCAGTAGTGTCTTCACATCTCAACAATTCAGAGTATTTCATTCCAGCATTAGAAATCTGACAGCATTCATATAAACTCCTGCTTTATCTGTCTTACCTGTGTCTAAGGCATTCCCTCTTTTCTCCAGTTCCTTCTATTTGCATGAGTTTGGGAGCTTTTCCTTTTTGTGGAAAAGAACTTCTGGCTTTATTCCTTCCCAGTGTTTGCAGTCTCATGCAGTAGAATACTTTTAAGAGAGCTATTCATGTGTAGAAAGAAAAAGAGTTGCTTCTAAGCTTTGTGCTTGTTTTCCCTCACCAGCTTACAAAGATCTCCAAACCAGAGAAGATATAAGGAATGCTGCATGGCATAAACCAGGCTGGGATGAGCTAGTCTATTACACAGGTAACCTATTAACTTCACTGGAATGCTGGAGGTAGACTTTTGTGCATGCCATCATTTTTCTTCTTTTAGGAGATTGCACAGTGCTAAGTTTTGCGTCTCTTGTGCTTCTGTCTGTATGTCAGTTTTTCTACTGGAAGGGAAAGGAGGGACATTTCACTAAGCTGTAAAGTGAATTTTGCAACTGATCCTACAAACTTGCTAAAAGATTGCTACATTAATAGTATATTTTTATTCAAGCACCTCTCCTGTAGAAGCACAGATTTGTGTACAAAGCATCTTAAGTTTGTGCCCAAAAATGTAGGGAGCCAGTAGTGAAATTTATATTAAATTATTCCCTCTAATATTTCGTGCAATACAGGAGCCTTGTTAATTGCATTCCTTTGAAAAGGGAATTTCGACTTTGGAACTAGAAGCCAGGAGATCTTTGAGATCAAAGATAGCTTTCATAACAAACCTCACCTAATGCTAAGCAGCACACATTTGGGTACCACAGGCTACATTTCAAAGGAAGTATGCCAGGAAAATGTAAGATTATTTTCTTTATGGTGGAAAGGAATAGAACTAAAATGCTTCAATTACAGGAATGTCAGTGGTTGCTGATGACTTGGCATGCACTAGCTAGGAGAGTAATTTGAGGACAATAATACCAGTTCAAACTGAGTGTGCAGAACTGCTCATGATCTCTCTTAGTGATGTTAAACCCTGTCTCCTTTTTTTTCAGTGCCCCTTATTCAGGAAATGGAGTCCAGAATCATGATACCATTGAAGATTTCTCCGCTTCAGTAAAGTCACTGATTTACTTGTGCCTACATAGATAAAGTGACAAGTATTTGTCTTAAATTAATTTATGGTATACATTGTATATCATAGTCTGAAATATAAAAGTACTGTATTGAGCTTATAAAAGAGACCTCTTTTCTTCAGAATCTAATGGCTTTTTGCTCTTAGGATTGTACCAAGAAAGCAAGAAATACAGGACTGGAATTAAATGTTGGTTAATTGAAAACAAGTACAAAGACATACATGAGTTCCTCTGTGAGACAGCTCCTCAGGTTAAGTATGGCATACAGTATTTAATATCTTCTGTTACATAGACAATGCCCAGAGTTCAGTAACAGCAACAGAATGAATGTTACAGTTGTTGTGGCCTTTGTCTAGCATTATGTGACTCGTATTTCTAAAAGCAAACATGGAAGTTCTGAGATGTGAAGCTCTGAAGCCCTCGGGCAGCTCTGAAATATGCCCTTGCTGTTCTGGCAGGCCTGAGTCAGCAGGTAGCTCTAAAGTTACCAATAAGCAATCATAAATTGAGGATAGTCTGTCAGGTGATAGCTTATGGACAGAGAACAGGGCATTGTGTTTTGCAAGGCCTCTGAAGCCTGTTGAAACCAACCACATCTTTGTGTAGATCTCTACACCCACAGTGAAGTGTAACCTACAGTTTTCAAAGAGGTACTGACCAGATGTAGTTGTCTGAATGTTCTGCAGGGAATCCGGTTCAGTTAAACACATTTCTCTCTACAGCTAAGGTGGAAGTCTAGGAAAAGGGGTTTAATTTAATAAGCAATCATGACTTCAGACATTTGCTTGGTCGGGTGTTTCACTAAGTGTACAGTAGGTACTTAACAAATTGATGTGTGAAACTGGCGCATGTTGAGTCAATAGGATTGGCATATAGCAGTGTACCATTATGTCCAGTTCTATTTTGGTTTCACTTTTAGACTAGAATGTATCAACCCTTTTGGTGTCTGCAATGATGTGAACATCCTGTAAGTGAAAGTAATACTCTCTCTTTCAAGTGGCTGCAAGAATCAGTGTAACTTACAGAATGTACAAATCAGTTACTCAATGTCCAGTTTGTACATTTCAATGAGTTTTCAGGAAGAACATATCAGTCAATAAAATCCTTTTACTTTTCACATTTTACTGGCACCTTGTTTGTAATGCACCACCTGTGTCTTCTCTCATCTTGCAGTGTTAATTATGGACAACATGAATAATTGTGGAGAATATTCCAGCTCAGGTAGCCAGTGTCACTCCTTTGTGTTAGGGGCAGCATTTCCCAGTATCCTGCTCTCTTTCCCCAAAACAAATGTACAAGATCTCCATTACATGCTGTTTTGCTGAGGTTCTAGAGGTCGTAAGTGCTGTGGTGTTAAAATACAGAATAGTTTTTCCTTTTGATTTGTCTCCACAAATTATGCTTCATATGTCAGGTCTGATTTCTTTTTTATTCCCATGTGAATTACTCTGCACTCTTGCCTTTGCTTGAATTTCATCTTGAATGAAGTCAATATTTGATGTCATTCTTGCCTGTTCTCAGATTTTCCTCCTGCTGCCAACTGATTATGGGATTTTACTGAGTAAAACTCTGTACTGAATTAGCTCCAACTTCTCAGCTTGGCTTACACATGGGCCACGTACATCAATGCAGCTGCTCCCTCTTGTAAATCAGCCACAAGCACTAATGTCATCTGGGGCTGTCATTTTCCCAGGCTTTTGGGTCTACTGTTCAGGTGCAAAAGGAAAAAAAGGATGACAGATCAGCTTCCAGTCCTTGTTATTTCTCTCCCTGTCCTCCTGTATTTCTTGTTCCTAGAGAATTCCTTGTAACTTACCCCTCACAACCAGCAATCTCAGCCAGAGACAAAAGGGGAAAACCATTTTTGGAGTTAAAGGATTTTGTGGGTTCTGATGCTTACCTTCAGCTGGGAGCACCAGGAATTCCAGTCAGGTAGAGCACTTGTTGTTTGAGGATCACCAAGCTTTTCATGAATAAGAAATCCAAGGAATAACTGGATGTTCTGCAGGGTGCCATCACATGGCACAAGTCTCTTCAGTCTTTATACACTGCCTGAGATCTGAATTCCCGCTAGTGGTGGTGTCATGAAAGTGCCTCCTGTCATTCTGAGCTCTAAACCCGTGCCCTGACTGTCATCAGAGAGAGACTGGTTCCTGTTATTTAATTACAGATAACTATGTAAACTCGAATGTAACACAGTAGATAAATAAGTGATGCTGATCCTTCTTGCTTCCCTTTGCCTGAGCCCTCTCTGAAGTTGGGTTTTGCCCTGTTGTGAACACTATTGTGATTTTCCCTTCTTAATTTCGTGGCCAAGTCTGCCTTTTTTCCTTTGATGAGCAATGTGTCAGCATTTCTTAGAGCAGAGTTTGTGGAGTGCAGAACTGAAGTCACTTTCCAGTGCTTAGGAAGTGGGGAACGATGCCTGGAAGGGTCTCTTGTTCCACTGTAACAAAGACTGAATTAAAACTCAGGGTTAGTTGTCCTGCAGTCTTCCTAGAAAAGCTGCAAACTACAAGTCCCCTCATACAAATTGAATATATAACTTAAGGCTGGCTAATTAATAAGTAAAAGGCTTTATATGATTATATGAAGTGGTGTGTCTCCCGATGGGGAGAGCAGGTATTACTGGCCTGATGCGTGCTGCTGTCCACACTTTGCTGTGATGGGATATGTTCAGGTGAATCGGTAGCTCGGCTGGAGCACTGAAAATTCCCTCATGCTGCTTTATTCCCTCCTAGTTTTTCCCAATGTTTTACAGACAGAAGAGCTCAGCCACTCGAAGCTAAGTAATCCTTTGGGTGCCTCCTGCTCTAGAGGTCAGGCTTGATATTTGCCCAGTGGAAGGGGGGTGGTATTTTTTTCAAGCCAGTCAGACCTAAAGAGCTCTTGTGAAATCACTGGCACAACACCATGTTTCCATAGCACTCTGACTGGCAGAAGATCCTGCTGTGAATGTTAACATCTCTGTGGCACAGAGCCCGGGCACGGTCTTCTGACTGTGCCATTAGTGAAATGACATAGCAAAGTATGTCACAGTGTTTGTCAGATCAGGGCCTGTAGCTGTAGCTGATGGGCTGGCTGTTAGATTGTTTTATTTGCAGCTAACAGACAACACTTGTGCTTCCTAACTGTAGAACTGCAGAGGAACACACTGAGTGGGAGCCAAAAGAGTTGATACTTGTTGTGCTCATGCAGTCTGGACTAAACAAAAGCATGATTGTACATGAGCTGTCCTCAGAGCTGGCTGAGGTTTTTCTCAGGAAGAACTCAAAAGAGATCATGGTTGATACTCCCAGCAGTGTTCTGTGAGCTGCCTGCCAACTATTGTCTGCCTTGGCTTTGTGGAGTTCTTTAAACTCTGCATACTCATTACTGCTGTTGATATACCTGCCCTTCTCCAAAAAGCAGTGTATTTCTGGGTTTGTTTCTTTTAACCCTTCTACTTCTCTAGTAGGTAAGTGCTGTTGTAACTTCGAGCGATTATTGCCTCATGTTTGTCACCAAAAACGTTAGGTGGCATCACTGAGAGCTGCCCTTCCTCACTCTCTGGGGCTCTGTTAACACAACTTTCCCCTCTATCCATTCTGATGATGGTGCAGAATGGACAGAACTGGGATTTGCTTTGATTTTTGGTGATGCTCAGACAAGGAGCTCTCACAGCATCTTGATTTGACCTCATTAAATGAAGGAAATCTACTGCAAGTTGTGCAAACCTGTGATCATCTTGTGGAGACAGTGTGAGATTTTGGAAGGCAGGCACAGCACTTGTTTCTCGTCTGTGAAATACGTGGTGGGATGAAAGAGGATTGGCACACTCAGCCTAATCTTCAATTCCCAGAAAAATACTGGCACTATTTGTAAGCACACAGAAGATAGATAGGAGCCTGCATAGATTTATTTTTTCCAGCACAAATCTTGTCATATCTACCCATCTTTCTCCTGTGATGGTACTAGGTAGATGGAAAGAAGTGGGAAAGAAGATGGAAAGAGATGTGACAAACATTTTAACATTAGTAAAGCTTTTCACATTATCTGAGGTGAGATTCATCTAAGTCAGGGAAATAAAAGTACCACAACGTGTCACCAAAGCTGCTTAAAAAGACATACTCAGAAGAGCTGTCAGGAACTTGCTGGCGAAAAGCATTTATTAAGTGTGCTCTGTATAAGGACCCTCTTGGATCAGACACTGCAGCCAGAAAAGGCAAATCCTTAGGAAACTGGGATTTGCTAGGTGAAGCTCAGAGAACTACCTCCTTAGAACAGGTCAGACTTACTTCTGGTACAAGCAGTTCAAGGGTGGTCGATCCACGCTCGAGGCAGAGGAAGAGAATAAGTGTCACAGTGTTTTCTTAATGAGTAGACCATTTTTTTAAAGGTTGATGAATTAGCTTCCATCCAGTTACAGGTTGATGGGCATGGGTTGTTAAATACATAAAACAGTGAAGTAAACAGTGTTCCCCATTTACAAAATCACCGTTTTTGAGTTTAGTGATGTTGAGTCACAGGTGACACCTCAGGTTCTCCTGTAGATGTATTTTAATGCAATCAGAGATACTTAGTAATGTTTCCTACCTGTCTGTTCACTGTTCAACCTAGTTCTGAGAGTCTTTGGAATGGAAAGTACCATTTTGTTTTCCTTTTAGACTATATTATTGTTAATTACTTAAACTTCTTGATTGTGGCCCCTCTTCTGTAAGGGTGGTGAAGCACTGGAACAGGCTGCCCAAAGAAGTGGTGAATACTCCATCCCTGGCAGTGTTCAAGGCCAGGTTGGCCAGAGCCTTGGGCAACATGACCTAGAGTGAGATGTCCCTGCCCATGGCAGGGGGGTTGAACCTAGATGATCTTAAGGTCCTTTCCAACCGAAACCATTCTATGATTCTTTTGCCAGCCACAATAAATAGAGGTATTAGCTTCAATGATTCTGGATACTCAGTATTGACAAGGGGCAAATCCGTTAAGGTATTTTTAACTTACTGATAAATTTCTACCTTTGCTTTTCACTCCGAATGAATAATCAACTGAACTCTTCCATCTTGGAAAAGATATTTAAAAAAAACCTTACCATTTTCATGACAAAAGGTTTGAGTAGAATGGTGCCAACTGCACCACGAGTTTCAGGCCAGAGACGAAGGTGCGCAACCCCCAGAATCATTACAAAATCCAAAACAAAACTTTGCAAACAAATAAATGTTTAATTGCATTGTATAATGGATGTAGAGTTGTTAAATATATTATTTTACTGTATAATTTATCGCTCTTCCAGTTCCTTTAGCAGTTCATCAAAGTGAGTGATGTACCATTTAGCTTTCTCCTTTACTTGCTTTCTGATTACGTTTCCTCCAAATCCGATGAAACAGTCCTGGCAAAACAGAAGGAATGGGCACATAAATCACTGCAGTCCCATGTACTGGGAACGGAATGGAGCTTCTCAGCAATTCAGTTTGATTTTAAGACTGACTTTTAAAATGCCACTCAACCTCCCTGCGTCTTCCCCTGCTCTACTCTGCATGTTCATTTTTCAAATTCATTAACAAGAACTTCATTACATTGGATTTTGCACCACTTTGGTGACTGGAGTTTTGTTCCAATAGGGAAGTTGTGTTTCAGTGGTTTCAAGATTGTTCAGACCTGAGATTTTACTGAAAATCTGATGTGAATGTGATGCAGCATAAGGCCTCACTACTCAAGAACGAGTTAACATCCCAACGTGCATGCAGCATCTCACAATTATCCCTATATTATTTACCTTAACTCCGTTTACCTCATTTGATAGATACCCAAAGTACACATTAACCATGGCTTCAATCATTAACCAGGAACAATCATCATTTCCACATCTTAGAAAACCATCTGCAGTGAAAGTGGGGTGTTTAAAATTTCCACTGCTGCTGGTCTGCCTTTGGGTAGAAAGCGTGAAGCACACACTGAGCAGCTTTGGTCATACTCATGTTTAACAGTAAGGGACCAGCTGTCGTGACTTGCAGCAGCAGCAGCTCTGAGTTTGCTCCTGTGCATCCCTGTGCACTGGGATATCTGCCCCTCAGAAGGGGTGACACATAAAAAGGCACTAACGGGGAGATGGAATTAAGATCTCCTCTGCAAAATGATCATTTATTAAAGCTGTCTTATTAATTTTGTTGTTATTTCACCCTGTCAGGGTTGGTACCTTCAAAGGTGTCATCACTGTACAGTGACATGAACTCTCTTGCTAAGCCAGTGTCGGGTAAATGTGCACCAGGTCTGTGCCAGCCCTTCCTGCTAAGCACCATTAATCAGTGTTCCAGGACCTTAGCAGAGTATGACCTCTGCACAGAAGTGAGCACTTACTGTGAGGACACAGGGGAAAGGCAGAACGTGATAATATCACCTTGATTTAAGACAGGTCGCTTGGCTGTTACACAGTCCTGCTAGACCCAGCAGCATCCTGCCTTAGAGGGTGACACTTGCTGAGATTGTCTCAACTGAGAGAAATGAACCATTGCATGATGCAGGCTTTCTAAAGGAAAACTACCTACACAGATTCCTTTTAGGCTGTGGGCTGTGCTAAAGATCTTCCCTGAAGTCCTATAAAGAATTCAAACCACAGTTCTCATCTGTCCTTGTGTCCCCCCACCAAAGGATTTGCTCAAAAGGAGTTCAGAATTCCAATTCTTTAATACTTACAGCAGGGGGACAGGCTTCCATGTCTGTAGCTCCATCTCCAATCATAACTACTTTCTTAAAGTGGAACTGTTCCTTCAGATGAGCGATAACCTTTCCTTTCCCCCCTGATTCAGCTGTTGGTTGTGTTTCATCAAACCCTGCATATTCTCCTACAACACAGTGGAAGGACAAGTTAAGACACACAGCATTTTCTCTTGTAAATGAACAAAGATATATGTCTATGGTCTTTACTTCAGAAAATGGCTGATTACATGCAGTCCTGTAAGACTCACAATATCAGCATCCCAGAAAAGCAATTAGAAGGTAAGCTGGTAAAATCCTAGTGAAGACAAGGATTTTACTCAAGTCTTCAGTGGGGCTATTTTTAAAGACCCAAAACGCTAAGACAAAAGTAGAAACCCTGTATGGGTGGTGTTACAAATCCCCTCCCAGTCACCCTGGTGTAAACATTCCAAAAGCAGCATCTAGTATGATGTATAGACTGTATGAAACACTGAGTAAGAAACAACCCACTAACTATAGCTCTGCTTGATTACATTAGCTTAAAGACCAGAGCAGCTCTACTAAAGTGCATCAGTCTCCACATGTGCCTCAAAGTCACCAAAAGTGAAGTTTGCTTCTGAAAGCAGGTAAGTGTAAAAGACTCTTTTGACTTGAAGGAGCAAGAGAAAATGAAACTGCTGTCAGCAGCTGTGATGTGATTTACCTTTGGCACAGCTTGCAATTAAGAAGTAGCTACAGCTCTATTTTATAAGACTCAAAAGTGACCTAACTCATGTTTTTGGTAAGGTCTTGCAGTTTTCCTACTTGAAGCTAGCTGGATTGGTAACAAGGAGGTGTAGGCTGGGCAGTATCTGTAGCCCAATATCTGGCAGTTTGAACCAAAAAAGTGGCATTAATGAGCAGAGAAAAGAGACTTTATGGGAATCTCACCATTAAAGTAGAACTTGAGCCTGTTGGCAAAGACGTTTGCTGTAGGAATGTTCAGCTGCAAGGCCACATGCTCCACGATGCTCTGAAACCCTCCAGAGACCAAGAAGACCTGGACCCCTCGTTGATGAAGCCTGCTCACTAGCTCCCTGAGGAGAAAGAGCATCAAGTGTGAGTGCTGGCAGCATGCAGGGATAACAGGAAAGGTAAAATACATCTGTCCTAAACAAGGCTGTCCTTATTTAATGTTATTCCAGTTTAGTTCAGATGTGTGCTGCTTCCATCTCTGCTGCCCAAAGCTTTTCCTTTTTTCCCTTGGGTTTGTGCGTACACTTGCTTGAAAAAAGTTAAACCCATCTCATCTAGAGACAAATTGATGTTCAGTTGCTCAGAAACAAGCACTTCCTAGAAGAGTTTTCTGTATGCTTTCATACGGTTTGCATTTGTTCAAATGAGAGCAGATCCAGTTCAGATGGGTTTTTGTGAAGCAAAAACACTAAGAAAATGAATCTACAATAAAGGAAAAAGAGAGGGAATGGGGAGAGAAAGCCACTGCAGCACGATGCTGAAGTGGGCTGAGAAGTGTGCAGAGTGCACACATTTCCTAACTCGGAGTTGGTTCCCCAGACATTGGTGCCATCTTTAGAAGAGGGCACCAGCAACAGAAAAGGAATCAGAAAAAGAAGCTTTTGGACCAAGTTAATGTCAACAGGGCTCGAAGGTGGTTGAAAGTTTTATGGGCTTTGGCTCATAAGCAGGAAGATCAGTGTGCAGCAGTGCTGAGCTGGGGAAGCAGCAGGAACAGAAGAAATGCTAAATGCTAAAAAAGCAAAGTGAAGGCTTAAAGCAGGCTCCACAGAAAAGGAGGAAGAAAGGGAAGGAATGAAAAGGGAAATCATGTGATTCTAAACAAGGAAACAATGTTCTCTTTGTAGTTGCATTCTAGCTATGCCTTCTGCAGAAAAAGCTGAGCATGTGCTTAATTTCAAGGAAAAAATCCAAGCCAATTACCACGTCAAACTACTGTATGTGCTAAAAATATTTTAGACTCAGAGCTTTGGCCAGGCTTTGTAGTAAAGAAATCCTCTTCGATTGTTTGAAACAATTTGAATAGGAAAAAAACCCCAAACTTTTCAGTTTAAATAGTTAATGTTAATTCCAAACCCAAAGATGGATGAATACACACATATATGTCTATTTCCCCTTAATGACTTTTTAATACTTTTTTAGGGACTTCAGTGCATGGGTAACTAAGTCCAGAGATGTGACTGACATGGAAGTGTAAGAGAGAGGTAATGCAGCTGCAGAATAGACCAAGCCAGGAGTTCATACTGGGTGTTAAATCTCCAACACCCATCAAAAACCAGACCTGATTGAACACATTATTTTCCATGCCATTTAATCCTGAAGCCAGCATTTGAGCTTACTAGCCAAAACACCAGTTAATACCTAAGACAGTTTTCTTTTTACATGGATGCTCAGCCACTTGACATGGACTCAACCCATTATAAGCTCCTGAGACAAGTTTTGTACAGTAACAACATGGAAATAGAGCAGGAAGGCAACCTAAACCAGCTCTGTGGTCTTACAGCCTCACCAACGTCACTGAATTTTACTGATTTATGCTCGGTGCTTTTGGAAGACTTTTTTGTGAGCTCATTTGAAATTCTCCTTACCGTATTCCTGGTGTTAGCTGAGGTGGGTTATCCGATATTAGCTTCTGCACTTGCTCGTAGGAGGGACGTATGAGACCGAGTCGTGCTGTTAAAGCTGCTTTGAATGTCACAGTGCCACCCATAGCTCTGCGGGTCCTAAATTGTGATCCAAAGAAAGCAGATCAGTGACACTTACGTTGAGGTTTCTCCCAAGAACAGTTAGTTAAAGAAGCATGACAAGGAACAAGGTCAGAGACCACAGGTTCTAGGTTATACTGTACAGAACATGGGTACACTGCAGAGACTGGTAGCAACCACTGGGAGAAGATCTCCACAGCTCAGAGCTCTTGTCAGAACCAGAGAGACAAGGGAAAACTGCTTCATTCTCTTTGTAAGTGCATATGAGCCACTGGGACCAGTATTCCTAAACTGAGGAACAGCTGAGGTGCTGCTCTGTGAATTTAACAGAACTTTTGCCACAAGCATCAATGGAAAAAACATCAGCCTCAGAGAAGTCATAAGAGAGTTGTCCCCTCTCCACTTATCTCATCGTACAGTTCCCTAGTGCTTATCCAAGTTTAATGGTGAGGGCTGATCTTAAGTCTATCAAAGAAATATGCATTAGAGAGTTTATCAATATAGTTTTGTTGAGTGGCTTCACAGTTCCAAAAGAAGTTATTCCATTTTATGCATTAATTCCACTTATTATTCCTAAAATCCTTTTTAAACTATAATAATCTCCTATGACAGAATTAATCCCTGTTGTAAACTCATTGTCACAGATTACCCTTACCCATGCTCACGTTTTACCACTACTCCTTTGAAGTTAACAGCAAATGCACATACATCTCAGCGACGGCATCTCCGACTCCACAGAACTTCGCGAGCTCATCGATGCCTTCTTCCCTGATGACGGTACTGTCCACGTCAAAGCAGACTGCATCAGCATTCCGGAAGATCTCTTTCATCTCCAAGAGGGATGCCATCCTTTTAGGAACCTTCTTACTGTGAGGGGACAAGATAAAGTCTTTCTCTGAGTGGCAGCACTGCACTCTGTCTTGAGCCATTGGTGCAGCTGAGCTGGTTCTTGCAAGAAGGGATGAGCACAGCCTGGTGGGCAGCTTATATCAAAGGGGGAGCAGTGGTGGAGGTCTGGCTCGGTTGCTGATTTGCTCTCTGCTGTTGCTGGCTACTGATGTTCAATTTACATTACAGGTGGGCTGTGGAGCTTTGGTCAGTTGCTGATTTGCTCTCTGCAGGCTCGGCCCATTGATGTTCACATGGGGTTCAAGGTTGTAATACTTGGCATTTGCTGCACCATCTGGCTGCCAGCTGCTGTGTGGGACTTGCAATTGTCTGTCTCATCTTGCCCTCACTGCTCAATCAGATATTGATTTCTCATCAGACCCAGTCTAGTGTGGCAAATTAGTTGCCCCAGGAGATAGTAAAAGACACCCAGCCCTTAAGGATTTGCTTCATTGCAGTAGACATAATTATCTTAAGCCTATCAGTGTGTGGTTGTCCCTAAATCATGAAGGTTTAGATTCTTTTCTATGTCCTTATTAATACAAACTAAATATTTTCATCATCCATGAATGCATTTGGCCATTAGCATTGGGAATAAGTCTTTTATAAAATCCATTGAAGTCTTGGGCATTGAGAACTTCACTCAACCCATTGAGATACCACATCATGATGTCAACTTTTTCCATTACAATCCCTGGCAAAAGTTTATTTTCTTCCCTTTTTTATCTGTCCTCTTAAATATATTGAGCACTTCTGCAGGTCAGAAGCATGAGATGTTAATCAAGTAAGGAAATACTCTACCCCACTCAGCCTGCGCTTCCCTCTTTTCATAGGGGAATTCTGACTGACCTTTACTGTTTACCAATCTGTACATTTAGACAGAAATAATACCTTTCTCTCCATCTCACTTCCCAGATTTTTGTATAAGTTTTTGTTTGGTTTTACTCTCTTAGATGTCTCTCAGGACACGTCTTGTGTAACTGACCTGGGTAGCAGGTTCTCTCTTTTTCTGGGATAGGGGAAAAACTACCTTCAAGCAGCATGTTATCTACCTTCCTTGTGCTCTACACCTTCATCTTTCGTTTTCATCTCACTGAGCTCATTTATTTTTCTCTTATATATCATGTGAATTCTGATGGGGAGAGGTCTTACACACACAAGTTCCCCCAAAATAGCTATTTTTTGCCCTTTTTGGACAAACTTTACACCTCATGGCCAGGCAGGAGTCATCTAAGGATCACACGTGGTAAGCACTAGTGCTGTTTCCTGAGGTGACTTCTGTGTGCTCACTGAGAGATCACAGCTAAATAGTTACTGGTCAAAGCAGGAATAGGAACCTTTGCGTTTATTCTGATGACTAGTAACTGTATGGTGAATATTGGGATACAAAAGGCTCTCTGAAAAATTACCATAATCACTGCAAAAACGTCTGGAACGCAAGAACACACACTCATCTTTGATCTGTTCAGGTACAGAATAAAAGAGAATACTCCAGTCCTTCACTGAAAACTGAAAGTCTATAAATGAAGCCACCAAACCTAAGTGGTGAAACCTGTTGTGAACAGCTAAGAGCCATGTTTGTAAGAGATAATACCTGTTTAACAAATGGGTGATATGAAATAGCAAGAAACAGAGAGAGCAAGTCACATTAAAGGCAAAGCTATCCAACAGCAGCCACAGAACAGCCCTCAGAGGGTCATTTTAGCTATTCCTGAGGTTTTTGTTTGAACATACTACTGTAGTAACCAAAGTGGGCTCGTGGCTTTCGCACAAGGCTGAGGAGGTGCCACAATAGCTTCCTCAGTGCTCGTTTGTATTGCAGATGTGAGGGTGGGTGAGCAGCAGTCACCCAGCCAACACTTCTCTCCTGTGCACTGAGTTTAGGTGTGGGAAGGTAGGACAGAGCCTGGGCTCAGCATCCCCACTGTGCTGCAAGTAAAGGTGAGTGGCTATGGAGCAAAGAGGAGATACTCCAGAAAAGGGCTTTTACAAACCCCACTTCTGGGAAGGGCAGGCAGAAGGACCGAACCATAGTTTGACAGGTCTCTGCTCTTGGTGCAGCAGAGCTGTTCTGTGCATGGGGATACTGTAAAACTCTGGTCCAGCCTTAGAAGCATCACTAAAGAATTATTTGCTGCAGAGAGCATGTGGGGGGTTGTATTTTTCTATAAAGACTGTGCTATACATGTAAGAAACACTGTCATACGCCGGCAGCACGGCATGTCAGAGAAACCGCTCTCTCTGAAGTGGCCGTGGACATAAAGAGACTGATCCTGAGCTAAGAGTTGGCAGTGAGTGGACAGGTGACACGTGAATTCCAAGAATACTTTGTGTTAGCCTTGACTTGACATTGGCTCCACAGCACTGTGTCTGTATTTGCAGTGGAAGTTTGATTTCTGAGCAGGAGGGCTTTGACTTCAGGGCAAGACTTGACAGCATTTGCTAGATGTATTTGTGCAGTGGAATCAAAAAGAAACCAAACATCCACTAACATATTTGAAGTGGCAGGGCATTCGTGTTTTCCAGCCTACTGGACATTATAACATCCACCAAAACTTCAGCCATAGGTTTGGTGCCAATTTTAGAGGTTTGCTCGACTGGACAAACTTGTTGCATCACTGTGGTGACATCTGCGTCACAGTGTTCCAACACTGATTCCTTATTATGCAAAGCCATCACATTGCCTCATGCTAAGCTGCACTGCAACACTGCCACGTTATGATGCAATGCCACTGTGTGGAGACACTGCACTGGGATGTGATTTCTTGGGAAGAACCTGAAATGTATTTCTGGATACATCGGAATTTTAATCTCTCTGAGAAGAATGTTATCACTGGAAACACACATTGGGAACGGGAAGAAAGAGGCAGTTTTCCTTCTCTCTAGTATCCACATTTCCCATACTCCTTTCCCTTCTGGATGCTCCTTACAATGACTAGACCGCTGTTGTGGTGGACTTTGATGGACAAATAGACAAGTTAATGGAAGAATTATGGATACCAGTTGTGGAATGGTTGGAATTGACCCTGTCCTCTCTTTCTTCCATGCGGTAACTCTTTCAAAAGATTTTCAAGCTGTGGTTTATGGTGCCTAAAAATGACAAGTTTGAAGGGTTGTGTTTTGAAATGCAGCAACCCTCAGTAGTTCCTGGTCTCCCTTGGCCTGTGACCTGCTAAAATCTTTCCACTTTCAGCTATAGCTGGGCACCGGGTCCTGGAAAGCACAGACCTGGGTTTGGCTAAGGTATCATCACACCTGTGATGAACTGTGAAGTAGGGAAGCTCATGCAGGAGCAAAGAGAAGAACCTATGAAGGAAGCTGCAGCTATTGTAGGGAATCTTGCTGGTGGGAAAACCAAATTTTGGGAGTTCAAGGTGGCTCACTTGGAGTGAAATAAGGTTCTTCCGTCCTTGCTGGCAGAGCTCCAGTGGTCACCAGCAGCTCCAGAGGCTGGCAGATGCCATTCCAAATGGTAATATGCCATTTCAGTCACTTGTGATTTTTTTCCCCCTAGCCCTAAATGTAGATGAGAGCTTTCATTTGGAAACATGAGCAAAAAAACTGAAGCTGTATAAACCCATATAAAATATGGATAAATCTCTAACAGCTGTAGTAAAGGAATGGCAATTTTTTATTCCAGAGTGGTATCGGCCTCTACAGTTAGCAGGGATTAATTATTCTGAAATACAGGACATCTGGTTGCTTAAATGCATCAATGTTTAATGAGATGGTAAGAAAAAAGAAATTCCCACAAATAATGAGATCTGTCTCCATGAGAAAAATGTGTGTAGATAATCTCTGATCTTTCTGCTGCTGAATTTTAGGTGAACAATCTATTCCTATCCTATTTTCCATGCTGGAAAAGCATCCAAGCAGCAAACATTTCAACAGGTTTGATGATCAAATATTGTGGGGAGAAGCTGAAAAGAAGAAGAAAATGGGGAAAAGAAGAAACAATGGGCAAAAAATGACTAGAGAAGACATAAGTAAAGACTGACTGAGGAGAGAAATGGGGTGAAACTTGAGCTAAAGATGGAGAAAAAGGAAATCACCAGAGAAAAGTGGAATTCCCATGAGATCTCTGCCTCCAGGCTATGAAGTACTTCATTAGGCTACTTGGAACAATCCCCGACCCTGGCATTTCCACAAGAAATAGTTCTTTTTCGTAAGAGAGAAGGAGGAGTCACAGAAGCAAGCACAGGAATTAGGTAAGACCACATGTCAAAGGAAAACAACTGAAATCTTCTCTGTTTGCTGTCCCTTCAGAGAAGGGCACTTGCTGCACTGTGAAAAACTGAAACATCCTCTGTATCTATTACCTATAATGCAAAAGGAACAAGTAAACAGTACTTGGAACTCCAGGTGTTCTGGGGCTGTTGTATTTTGATGAGATCTTGATGAGATCTCAAAATCCTCACTGTGACTAGACTTCATGTGGTGGTGTGTTTCAGCTCCCAGAAGTGCTGCCACACTGATATTTTGCATTATGTTGACGTTTATTGCTGTGTGAAAATGAGGATTAAGTGAATCTTAATGAAATATTAACTGAAATATCTGTTGAAACACATCACTCGGGAATATCCTGGTTTGCAAACAGTTTCTGGTGTTTCTGATTCTGATTGATTTTCCCATTTAACAAGGTAAGAGTGAGCACTGAGATACACTCTGAGGTACAGCCCCGCAGCAGAATAACACTGTATTGAACGTGTGGGAGATTAACAGAAACACCACCACGTTAAACTGTTTCTGTTGCATTGAAGGGAAACTGCTGCTTAGAGTAAGGGATTTGGAGGAAACAGTCCTTGAAACCTTCCTCAGGGCCTGTTCCCACTACAGGAGTGGTCCTGCTTGTAAGATGCTCACAGAAGTGTTCCCATGGTGCTAAACAAACCACTTAATCCTCGTTGTTTCTAGTTCTGTGTGAAATGAGAGTAATATAGCGATACAGCTTTTGTGTGCTGAGGTTTAATTCAGTATTAGCAGTATGTTTTGTAAGCTTTAGAGGAAAGAGGATACGTTTAAGAAGATTAGTTATATTTAAGCAAATTGTGACTGATGTTCATATCCCTGCAAGTAGTGCTACTACTCTTTAAAAGTTTAACCCATCCATCTGTAATTGTGAGTTTCTGTGGGTTTCAGCATGAGAATAGAACAGTTTAGTCCTTAACGTCACTGAGGCTGCTTCACACTTCCTGGTTTTCTGTTCAGTTTTTAAAGGTAGTGATTCAAACCTGTATGCAAGCCAAGAGGTGAACTGTTTGCAGCTCTACACTAATACCTGAACAGCAGTGCCTAACTGGATTTATTTAAGCACCTTTTAAAAAGTAGTTGGAAAGGGGCAGAAGGAGCCTGATGGATGTTGACATACGCCTCCCAACTCTCCAATCCCCTCTTGCCTGTCCTGACAAAATGATGATGCTTCCCCCCCACATGGTTGCATCATTCATTCATGCTGCTGCTATAAAACAGCACCACACCACTGCTGCATCCTGCAGGGCAGCACAGTCACAACCCCAGCAGAAGTTATTCTGTGTTTTCTATGCTACAAACACACAGTGTTACACCAAACGCCAGCCCCTTCCAAACTGAAAGAAGAAAACGTTCCCAGTGACTTACAGTATTGTACCGGCCGTGGCTGCTGCTGCTGCTGCAAACCTCTTGACTGCACAAGAAAAGAAGGGATCAGCTGAGACCTTCAGTCACACAAATACAACGGCACGGGCTGATCTGGAAGGAAGCCGCATTTTGTCAATCACTCTTTTATAATGTGCTGAGTAAGCCAGGCACACATGTAACCAGAGAAGTCCAGCTGTGCGCTGACAGGCGTAGGGACGAGAGGTGTAACCTTGCCTGCTCGGGGGAGGAGCCGCTCGGGCCCGGTTTGGGGCGCTCCCGGCTTGGGGAGGCACGGCCTGGCCCCGCACAGCACAATGGACGGGAGCCCGCCCGTCCGCAGCCAGCCTGTGCCGCAGGCGTGGGGCGCAGGACGGGTCTTGGCAAACTCACCTCGCTCTGTGCCAGCGGAGCACGGCTCTGACAAGGAGGGGGGTTCTCCGAGAGACCAGGCAGGGACACTGTTTCCTTTCCCTGTGGATGAGATGAAAGGGTTTGTGGGTTAAGATTGCATTATTGCATTTTGGCTTACGCTGTCAGTCGGTGCATGAGGGTGTGCAGTGTTACACACGCGAAAAATCAACGTTCATCATAAGCTTTGAAGGCAAAATGAAGCTTATGCTTATGGGAAGGCTCAGGTTTTTTTCCCCAAAAGCAATGGGAAAATTGTAAAACCTGTCTGTGCCGTGGTTTGGTATCCCACAGAAGAGCCTCCCTCAGACATTAATGTGGACATTGGTTAGGAAATGGGAGACTGCCAACCCAGAGCTATGAAGCCGGTTGGTTGCTTTAAGGTCAAGAAAGCCTGATTTAGCTGATTTAGCTTCTTTCATTCACTTGTGATGGGAGTCTTATGACTGCTGCCCATCGTGAAAGACTGTATTGCACCACTGGGTGCACCAGTCACATTCTATGCATGATCTCTTTTGCCATTCTGGCAGTGTTACCCCTCAAAATTGCATGCATTAATTAAAATCAATAGCTTCATGTGCCTCTCCTCCCATGTCTTAAAATCGTAGAATCTTTTGGGTTTGAAAGGACCTTAAGATCATCTAGATCCAACCCCCTGCCATGGGCAGGGACACCTCGCACTAAACCATGTCACCCAAGACTCCATCCAACCTGGCCTTGAACACCGCCAGGGATGGAGCATTCACAACTTCCATGGACAACACACTGCAGTGCCTCACCACCCTCACTGTAAAGAACTTCTTCCTTATATCTAATCTAAATTTTCCCTGTTTCAGTTTGAACCCATCACCCCTTGTCCTACCACTGCAGTCCCTGATGAAGAGTCTGTCCCCTGCATCCTTGTAGCCCCCTTCAGACACTGGAAGCTGCTCTGAGGTCTCCAAGCAGCTTCTCTTCTCCAGGCTGAACAGCCCCAACTTTCTCAGCCTGTCTTCATACAGGAGGTGCTCCAGCCCCTGATCATCCTCGTGGCCTCCTCTGGACTTGCTCCAGCAGCTCCATGTCCTTTTTATGTTGAGGACACCGGAACTGTACACAATACTCCAAGTGAGGTCTCACCAGAGCACAGCAGAGCAGAGGGGCAGGATCACCTCCTTTGACCTGCTGGTCACGCTGCTTTTGATGCAGCCCAGGATACGGTTGGTTTCTGGGCTCAAGCGCACACTGAAGCTGGCTCATGCTCAGTTTCTCATCAACCAACACCTCCAAATCCTTCTTCCTTTGTGGTTTTCAGACAGTCTCACTACATGACCATTTGTTGCCATGAGCATCTATTAGTACCTTCTTCTGTTGGGAAAAGATGGTACCGAGCCCCTTTGCTGCACAACTGATGACACAGTTCCCTGCTCAGCCTGGTCCTGTTTGTTAGTTTATCATGGCAGGGCAGGATGTTTTTAAAGAGGATTTAGAAATCATTTCTGTGAATAAGGTTGAATGGAAACACATCTTGATGAAGATGAAAGAAAACAGCTTTTACTGAGAATCTCAGAGGGTTTTTTTTGCCAAGACAAGCAGAGCATGATTTGACTGAGAGAATTGCTGCTGAATATTTCATGAAGGACATTCCCTTTACTTGGCTTAGATTATCAGACAAGTTGGTTTTAATTCAGTTAAATATTTTGATTCTAATCTGGTGTAATTTGTTGTAAATCCATTGATTTCAAAGGACAGTTCAGGCCTGGTAAGCACCTGCTCTGTATTTTTACTAAGCATTAAAAACAAATATGCAGAACAGTTCAGCAAGTACAGCTAAGACTGAAAATGAAGGAAAGCTTGTCCTGATGCCTGAAAAATGCTGCAAAATGGGCATTTCATGTGAAAATGCCAATGAGAAATGTCACTTTACCATAAAATAACTATTCTCGGATCCAGCAAAGAAACACAGAGAAGTCTTCCTGGAAGCTTTAAGAGGATGTTCAAGAGTGAAAAGCACAGCTCACGTGGATGTGTGACAGTTGATACAAGCACAGACCTAACTTTTATACATCACTCCACATCCTCTCCGTTTGTACAAAAAGCAGAGGACTAGAATATCTTTGAAAATGGCTTTTTCCCCACAAGGAAAAACCCCATCTAAAATTCAAAGTAAATTTTCCCAGAACTTCTATTTTCCTACTGTAATAATTCCCCTCACAAACCCCAACCTGCTGGGGCAATGGCCATAGCACTGTCAGCAGCCAGCCCCACGCATCGCGGGTGTTTAGGATGGATAACTCCACGGGACATCGCCCACACGGGGCACAACAGCAGCACGGAAAACACACCATACAAGGTGCTCGCTGGTGTGCGGATGGGTTTGACAAGGCTGCCCTCTACTGACAACAGCCCCGAGAGAGAGCATCGAGGCAAAACCATTACAAACAAGGGAATCGAGAACAGCGAAGTATTTGGGTGTGACTTGGGGGCCATGGAATCGAGGGCAGAGCTGGGCATTCCGGTGTTTAAACCAGGCATTGCATCTAGGAACCTCAGTACTGCAGCCTCTTGGGGCTGGGTTGCTGTTATGGTTTCAGCAGGCTGGAAGCATCCCAGCAAAAGTGAAGACTGAACATTAATGGGGTTCCAGAGGTGATTATGAAAGGCCAAGTATGATTTCCTGCATTTTTCAATGTTTAATGTATATTTCTAACGATTACAGTAACAGAACACAAAGCCCAGCCACTACACTAAAAATATTTCACAAGACAGATGCACTGCTCAGCTAAACAAAAGGGCTCTAAGCTCGTGTTATGTTCAACCACCAAATCCATCTAGAACGTTTAAAACAAGAAACCCAAGTGTATTAGCAGCTGCCTGAGTCAGTCTGCCCAGCAGGGCGTTTTGCCCAGAAACCTGAGATCCTCATCCAATTCCCTCACCAGATTCCCAGCCTATAGCCACAACCTGCCCTGACACGACACTCGTTTCAGCCAGGCTCTCCCAAAACATCGTACCCAACAGCAGGCTTAGACTTTACTACTGGAAGCGGCATGAAAATGTTTGCAGCTCACTGCATTGCTGCTCGGTGCCAAACCCAGCGTCCAGGGCTGCATCCAGAGCTCCCTGCTGCAACGAGTGGGATGAGATTTACCCTGCGCCATCCTCACGCCTGGTGGATGAGGATGTACCAAATCCTGGGTACCAGTGGCTCCTGTTTGCTGGGGGTTAGCACCCTGATGGAGTTTTTAACACCAAAACCCACTCAACCCGGATCTCCCTGGCACACCTCTGCTACCACAGGCCATGGTTATTGTGGGAGCAGGCACCTTCTTTACACAATACCTGAAATAACAAGCAGGTTGTGTCACGCCTGATATTGCTCAGAGGTGGCACATGGGTGTTTGGGGGTTGAAGCCCAAGCTGGCAGCCAAACTTGGAGCACTCCGTGCCTGCAGGGTGCGTTAGGAACCATGGCAGGAGCTCTCTTCCCAAGGGAAACTCTCAGTTCTCCTCCATCTCAGTGCCCAAATACCAGCAAGACACAACTGTTTCAGGCTGTGCCCTGGCAGACACAGGCCAAATGCTTCCAGCACCCATCAAAGCTGCACTGACTTCCGCAATATTCCTGTTTTGCTCCCACACATTTATTAACCTCAGTTAATTAACACTTGATTAACCTCAACTCTTGAATTTTTACCAAGAACCACTTTGATCATTAATCCGCACCGCTTAACTATTAATTCTATCCCTCTAAAGTTAAATCGCCGGGTTTAATTATTTATTCTCACAGTTCTGCGAGCCTGCCGGGGGGG
>NW_009910091.1:0-389 GCF_000696875.1 Nestor notabilis
GGCGAAGCCGTTCTGGCGGTGCCAGTCCGTGATGCACTGTGAGAGCAAGGCCACTGTCACTGTGGGACTGGATCCTGCACCCCCATCTCCCTTGCCACTGCCAGTATTGGCACTCACCGCGCCAGGACGGGGACTTGGCACCTCATCCGAGTACCGGCCCCACTTCTGCGCCTGCTCCCGGTATTCCTTGTAGGGGCCATCGAATGCCTTCTTCACCTCCAGGATGTGGTACCGGCAAATGGCCGAGACGTCCACATCCCCCCTGCAAGGGACAGGGCAGGATTTAGGGGGAGCCACTAGTTATGGGGCTGATGCCACCTCCCCATGGACCCACCAGCAGCTCTAGGGCTGATGCCACCTACCCATGGACTCACCAGCGGGACTCGAAG
>NW_009910091.1:415-1973 GCF_000696875.1 Nestor notabilis
CACTCGTCCCCGGGGAGGGTGAACACAGCCTGGAGGCGGTTGAAGTGAAGCTGCTGCTCGGGGGCTGAACACACCAGACGGGCCTTCAGGAACGTTGTCCACTTCTTCTGCAGCGTGCGGGCCCCGCCGACGTCCCCCTGCGCACCCAACCGGTGTCACCATGGGCTGAAGCCACACTGGGACGCTGTCCCTCACCCCGCTGTCCCCTCCCTGTACCTTGCAGACCCGGGCCACGCGGGCCACCACTTGCTCGGCGTAGCAGTCATACTCCACCGCGCGCTCGCTGAAGAAGAAGTAAACTTTGTCATCATCACCAGTGGCACTGGCTGCGCTCTCCTGCACGTACGCTGAGGCCACAAAGTGGGGCTCTGTGGTGGAAAAGGGACGTTAACCCCATGCCAAAGGGTTGGAGGTGTCCACACGGTCCTCCCCACCCCGTGTCTCCCCAGCCCTACCGTTCAACCAGGAGGTGAGATACTCGGTCTTCATGGAGTAGTGGGGGCCCAGGTTGCGGAGGATGACAGGCTCCGTGCCCAGGAAGTTGTTGAAGGTGGCTGAGTAGAGCTCCCCGTCTGCGAGGAAGGGGGTTAGGAAGGGGACAGGGGCTGTGGTGGGACCCCCCACCCTGGTCCCAGCAGTGCCACCTACCCACGATGAGGCCAGTGTGTCCCTTGGTGGGGTCATAGGGACACTTCCCTTTGCCGTCCTCAAAAGCCACTTGGTCCAGGGTGAAGCCAGAGAGTTCCTGTGGGGCACAGGAGTGGGTGAGGGGTTCAGCACCCACCCTGGTTCATGTCACCTCACACCGTGACCAGCCTCAGGCCCCCAGATGACCCTCTGGGGAACAGAGACACCCCTGGATGATGTTCCTGGAACAGGGACACCCCCAAGATAACCCTTCTGGGACAAGGACAGCCCTGGATAACCCATTATAGAGATAGGGACACCCCTAACAATGCTCCAGGGTGACAAGAGACACCCCTGGACCACCCAATGGGAACAAGGCCATCCCTTAATGACACCCCTGGAGCACCCTTTTGGGGACAGGGACACCCTTGGATGATGCTCCTGGGAACAGGGACATCCATGGAGCACCTTCCTCAGGACAGGGACACCCCTGGGTGATGCTTCTGGGGCAGGAATACCCTCCACATAGCCCTTCTGGGATGAGCACAGACCCATTACGGGGACAGGAACACCCCTAACAAAGCTCCATGGGGACAATGGACATCCCCAGACCACCCTCACAGGAACAAGGCCACCCCTTAATGACACCCCGGGGGACAGGGACATCCATGGAGCACCCTTTTGGGGATAGGGACACGCCTTGGTGATGCTCCCAAGGCTGGGTGGGGGGCGTCCAGGTGGGGAAGCAGGGGGGTGACAGGTTCTGGGGTCCCTCATGGCTGCACTCACTATGTAGGTGCATTTAGGCTGGAAGGCGTAGGTGCCACAGGCGTAGAGGTGGGAACTGTTGTAGCTCTGCAGAAACCGCACGTAGTTGAAGCAGTCAGTCTGGGGGGGACAAGGGGACAACAGGCAGTTAAGGGGGGACATG
>NW_009910092.1:0-3084 GCF_000696875.1 Nestor notabilis
ATCAGGTGTGGGCTGGGTCGGGGGTGCCCGGTGCCCCCGGGGTTTATTCTCCGTTTGCGCTGTTTGTGTGCGGGAAGGTCCGGAGGGGACCCGAGGCAGCCGTGAGGGCTGGCCCTTGAGGGGAAGTTTTTGGAGAAATCCCAGAACATCGGTGTGTTGGGCGTTCATCCCTGTCCTGTAGGTAGGAGAAGTGCAAGTTAAAAACCAAATAAAATAATAACAATAAAAAGGGGGCAGTTCTTCAGAATCGGCCACTTGGATGCTCGGCCAGGAGTGCGTTAGTTCCCGAAGATGTCCTGCTGTCCGAGCAGTGTTGGAGGTGTGTCTCGGCTGCCTGCTCCATCCAGCCCCACGTTGTGATTGTCAGTAGTGAGGAGTTGTTGCTGATGCTGACACTGAATTATCCATATAGGACCTGTAAGCATCCCCAGCTTCTGTCATCCCTGCTGGAGGGCACAATGGAAGTGGCTTTTTCTAGAATTAGTCTTACTTGATGGTAAAGAACTTTATACTTACTGATCTTTCTTACTTAAAAATCTGTGGGTATCAAGTGTGTTGCGTTTAGATAAGATTCTAGATGGATGTATGTGCTGTTAGTGTCAGACAGGATCAAGTAAGTAAGTAGGTAGTCTGAACAATCTATTATCCAAAACCTGTTTCTTCTTGTTTCACAGATATAGTCTTAAGAAGCGTATTACCTTTTCATGACTGTAAATATTGATGTGACCTAAGACAACTTATTACAATGAGAAGGGGATGTCTCATTCTGAAGACTTGCTTTTGTGGCAGCATTCTTGTATTATGCAGTATTTTTAGGTACAGTGCTGTAGTTATGAACTCCTGGAGCTCAGGCAGGGATTTTTATCCTAGGCAGTATGATATGAGGGGAAAAAAACCTGGTGCTATTACAAAAATAATCCATTACTATTGTAGGATGACCATGAGCAGAGCATAAGTGCCTGAATAAGTGGACACATAGTGTTAATCTCACTGCACGTGAGGACTGTGCAGATCTGTTGCAGTTTTGCACTTGAATTATATTCTGCAGAATGTTGTTATTCCTGATTAACTAAACAACCTTGACATTTGGAAAAGTAGTATGTAATATCTGAAGTGGATTTCTAGTTAGCTGAAACCTAGTGTCTTGTGTTGGGGCATGAAAGACCTTTGTGCTTATCCCAAGGACTCATAAGTTGAGAGGAAATAAGCCAACTACAGTGACCCTTTCTGCAAAAGCATAGTTAATTTTTCTTGACATCACTTTTCTTCGTGATACAGTATAGGCTGCTAAGGACAAAAAAGTTCAGCTGTGCTTTATATGCAGTATAATTTGCCTATTTGAAACACTCTGTTTGATATTGGTCACTAAATAGCTAAACTTGTTACTGAAACATAGGAAAGAACATGGAATCTTCTTTCTCGGAGTTAAAATGTGCATTTCTTAAGGGGTGGAGAAGATGTTACAAGTGTTTGCTTCCACAAGTGTTACTTCTCTCTAGCTTGTTGGTTATTGTACCCATCAATTAAAAGTAACTCTCCAGGTCAAGGTTACATGCACAAAACCAGAGTATATTGACTTTCCTACGCTGCTGCTGATTTGTTTTAAATATACTTTATTTCCTGCAACCACTCATTTTTGTTGCTTTTACTGGGCATACATGTCTTTTGTTGTGCTCTAAAAGGATCTAGAAAACTCTTTCAAAAACTGTGATAAAAGTAGGAACAGGCTCTAAAGCTTCCTTTCAATTTCCCCCTTATAGTTTCCTTCCACAGTTCTTATGGTTCTCTAAGTGCATCTTTTAAGTTATTTCATTTCTCAGTTACAGCATGAGCGAGAGATGCTCATGGGGGGGAAGCTGATTCTGCGTCTACTACTGTTAAATGCATAAAATTAAATAAATAAGCCCCTTCTGTATTACAGAACAGTATTTTCTTTTATTTTTTTTTCTTTCTTGTGTTCTTAGTAGTGGCATTTCACTCTCAGAGCTCTCAGCCAAAGTTTTGGTGAAATGTTTTATTCCTATTCTTTTATATTTGCCTACAAAATGGTTTTAATGAAGGTTTACTTGCATGGTCAAAAACACTATTTGGAGCTCTAGTGTGCTTAGCTACTTATATTTAAGGTTTTTAACAGTTGTTTAAGCTGGAAGTGATCTGTGCTTCATGCAGGTGCACTGCAACACAGGACAATCTTGAGAACAGACTAGTAACCAGACAGTGGTTTCAGAATGCAAACAAACGTTTCCTGGATGCCAGTCTTGAACTCTTCAAGTCATTTATGTTCTTTAGTCAAATCTGAATCAGTGTTTCAGATAGCAGGCTATTAAGTGAACGTATTACCTTGTCTCTCTACTGTAAAAGTTACAGATGAAAATTCTGACCTGTGCAGGACTGCTGTTTGTAAATATTTACTTTATGCTACTTCTAAAATATACAAATAGCCAGGAATGTGCTGAATGTAACTTCCATTTTAGTTTCTCTCTCTTTCAATGATTTTCTAACCTAGTTGATTGTATGATTCTATTCTATGATTCTAATGATGTTTTGTGATGTTCCCTTCCTCTTCCATTCTAGTTCAGTGTTTATCCACCATCTGTTAAATGACAACTGCAGTCTGGGCCTACTGGAGCTTAAGTTTAGTGAGTTGGTGTGCCTACAGAAAGCTCAGTCTTACCTTGGAGCTATGTTTCTTCCCAGTATCCTAAGAGAGATTTCTATGTCCTTGAATAGATTCACATTTAAACCAAGTGTAATGTTGCCACTCCCAGACTGATTTGATTTGCAGTTTTTTAATTCAGGCTTAAGGAGGATGTTGATCTATGTGGTTTTAAAGAGAGCGACTTTACCTGCTTATGCTTACAAAGAGTATTACAAGATTAAGATACTGTATTGCTGCAAAGATGCATCTCTGAAAAATCCTATTGTTCATAACTCAGCAGTAAAAAAAAAAATCAGAAATGAAATTTTTATGGCAACAGATTACCTGGACTAACTGTTGTCTGGGACTTAAAAATTCTGTGCGTGTTGAGTAACGAGTCTTGGGTAAAACTGAAAATGAAAATACATTCACAAAGATGGCGAGGG
>NW_009910092.1:3115-3629 GCF_000696875.1 Nestor notabilis
ATAAATGAGAAAGGATGAGGTAAACTCTAAAATACACTTTTCTTTTAATACCTTCTGTTGTGCCATACATTCACTTGCACTGTATGCTGTGCTGCAGGGAAGATGCATTTGGCTAACTCTTTTCGTGAAGTCAGACACAGGTTTGTCCCATGGAGAGTTGAAAACAGCCACAGTAGCATTCCCTGGCTGCAGGGCACAGGCCACACACTCCATGTGAAAGGTCTGGTGGGATTCCTGGGCAGAACCTGGGGCTGCTTTGAAAAGCAGATTCTTTCCTGAATGGATTAAAATGCATTCATGTTACGAGGAAGATGTCTAACAATCAATTGGAAAACCTACTGATTCCTCTCCTATTTGTCAATGTTAGAAAGTCAAGCCTGTGTAAGTTCATTACAAGTTCAAGTGCTGTTCAGCAAACTAGATAGGTATATTATTACAGTTCAGCTGTGCTCTTCACCTCATTAATAGTAGTTTGTTGGGGGGGGGGGGGGGGGAGGGAGGGAGGGGGGGGAGT
>NW_009910092.1:3660-15063 GCF_000696875.1 Nestor notabilis
AGTTTAAATCAAAGAAATTGTATGCACTTGGTTATCCAGTGTAGAGTTTTGCCTCAGATTCATATTCTTCAGCTCTTGTTCCTGCTTGTATGCTATCTGAAAAGCAGTATTCTCAGAGAAGGGGTGTCTGGAAGGTGGGAATTCTCCCATATAACCATTGTAATTTCATGGTTTAGCTTTCTTGGAATGTTATTCCCAAAACCTTTCTTCATAAATGTAGTCACTTACCCGTTCCATTATAGCCATTATTGGTATAGGTACTGATGTTTCACTCTGGTCTCAAAGATCAGACTTAGGCATATTTTGAACCTTGAAGTTCTGGGGTTTTCTTTTCACAGATACAAAGGTTTATTTAGACCATTCATAGTTTAAGATTTCTTCCATTCTTTGCCTTTTTCTGTGACCTAGAGGCTGTTTGAGTCTCAATTGGAGTTACATTTTGTTGCATTCCTTGAGAAGCAGAACAGCTCAAATTTAATCATAAATGTAGTAACAATAAACTTTGTTTCCAGAAGGCTCTGGTGCATTTCCTGTAGGGTATCTAAAATCTAGACTTGATTTTATCTGAACCCAGTCAACTGAGGAGAGAGATGAGGCTGATTTTTGTCCTGAAGCCCCGTATGTGATTTCTCTTATAATACATTGTAGTTTGTCAGTATGGATTAGTCAAGTTACATTTACTTTTCCATGCCAAAGCTGATTTAAAAAGCTGCCACTGCAGATATGCTTTTGATAATGAATGAACTACAGGAAGAGGTTGGAAACTTAAAACTGGACCACGTAATTTCTTGGATGTTAGATGATGTCAAAAGCAGTTTTACCTGCGGATGGGTTAACAGTGGAGGAATAAATTCACATGCAGTAGCTGTTTTTAAAGTGCCTATGCTTTCAGTCCATGAGGGAGAAGCAAAAATTATTTTTTGGAAAGAATATTTTATGTAGTGTATGATATATATACATATATATGTGTGTGTGTGTATGTATGAGAAGTTTGAGATCATCATGGTTATTTCTGATTCATTAAATCATAAATGAAATGGGAGGGAATAGGAGAATTTGAGTAAACCTGTGAGTTGTTGGCCACTGACTCATGAGTGAGGATGACTTACTGAGGAAGGTTGTTTTACACTTCTTACCACCACTGTTTGCGTAGCATCTCCTGAACCCCTTGCATGCTACAAACTGATGCATTGGAAGATGCTGGGTTGGTTTCTGTTTCACCTTAGAGATTTGTGGGGGGAATTTGGATGCTTCAGTTGATGTTTCATAACCAATTGAATTGCCCCTGTGGCAGGGATGGGATCCTTCAAAAGGGGTAAGGTAGATGTCTGGGATTTGGGAACTGCTGCAGTTATCGTGGGGGAAGAAAGCTGTCTCCCCTTGTGAAGGAGAGACCTTGTCTGTGCAGTGTTTGGGCTTTGTGTTGGTCATTCAGTTCTGTAGATTTGGTTTCTTGTCTTTGAATCATGAAAAATTTTTGTGGTGTATGTTAACTGCCTGCTGTATTGGGACAACCAAAAACAAGAATCTGGTGTTGCAGGGAAAACTAAAATGTGTTTTAAATGTCTTCAGGAAACAAGCTATCTAGTTTTCTATGATATACTTTTAAACCCAGAAAACTTTGTAAGGGTTATACACTCTATGGTTTAAATCATTGCTGAGTGGTACTTTTAATCAAGTAAATGTCTACATCCTTGATTTCCATTTCTGAGTGGAGAACTTCCTCCTACCTCCTTTGGATAGTTCTGGTGTTTCTGTGACCCTCCTTGGCAGAAGAGAGCTGGGTAGGCTCCTTCGCTATCACGAGGTGCTATTCCTCAGTAAAACTCGGAAGAGGAGGTTTCCTCCCTCAGGGATTCTGTGTAACCCGATGTGTTAACTGGTGAGAAGATGCTGAAAATAGGTACTCTTACTTGAAACGTATGTACTCAGCACCCTTCTTTTTTGTGAGGCAACTGGATAGCTGGTCAGAAGCTTCCTAAGATGCTGATGTAGTCTTAGTTTTCTCTTTTACGATCCCCCATGTAATATAGCAAAGTTGTGTATAGCCTGGGTCTTGATATCAGGTATTAGCAACTTTAAGATCAGAAATTACAGGAGAGTTTAAAATAGAATTTCCTGGAGTATCTTGTCAGCTGAATTTGATCGACCCCATTTTGGTGGAGCACAAATTCTATTTGTATTTGTAGTTACCTAGCAGGAGAGAGAGGGAAACTGTTATTTAAAGATGAAGTGTAACAATGCAATCCTGAGATTTGGCAGCAGTTTGGTTGTAAATTGCATATGCAAACGTGAAACCAAAATTCACCTTTTGGAATGGCAATAAAAATCGTTTTGAAGTACTCTTCTAAAACTTACTTAATATTTAATGTTCCAAAAGCTATTACTTAAGTGCTCAAAGGAGCTGGTAGTCTGTAATGGAAAATCTTTTTCTATTAAAACTTGGAGTATAAAATCCTATGTTAATTTTTCATCTCTCCTGATACAGATGGAAAAGTCTTGCTAGTGTAGAGTAAATGTGACATCTTGAATTGACGGCTGTAATGCTCCTTGACTTCTGTCACGTCTGTAATTGCCTGAATTAAAGTGTACCATGCTTCCATGTCATGTAGAATATGTCAGACACTGTATAGCATAATTGTGAATTAATGCTCAGATCTTCAGAAATAAGATTATATTGTATGTTAGTGGAAATTTCAGGGTGTGAGAAGGGTCAAATTCAGATGTTTGGGCTTTTCTTAGCATCTTTTTTCGTATACCCCCACTGCTGGATTTCTGGCTTGAATTGTATGATGTTAATAATTAATGGAGAGGATGTTATTTAGTGTTGCTAGTAAACCATGGCTTTATAGAGGTTATTTTCTTAACTGTATTTCTAGCAGGGATAGAAATAGCAATTTTTACGTCAATAACCTTGTGAGTAGAGGGAGTGCAACTAAGTGAGATTAAAGTTCTTAGGAATTTATGGTATATTTTAAATGTCTGCCACAGAAGAAGAAAAGGCATTTGCATATGTGGAGTTGTAATGGAAAATTCAGCAGTTAGTTCTCAATTTGGAGAAAATACGTTTATTGTTTCAATTCATTCTACTAGCATATGCCCATGTATTTTGACTATGAGCTTCAGAGTATTTTACAACATAAAGCTGAGTGGAAAAAGATTAAAGAAAGTGTGGAACAGGTCCTGAGCTATGAGGCTGATGCAAAAACTGGAAACACAGTATTCTGGAATGTGCTTAAATAGCCATTACTTAAATTGTCTTTAATTTCAGTGTTGACCTATTAGCATTTTTTGCTTGTAGCATGCAAAGAATCTTTCATCTTTTGGGGGATATGGCCAGCAGATTTTCATACTTCAAGTACCTGTAAGATGGGATATTGTAGCTGGAATGCACTTCCTCCAATTCTTGTTTTAAAGCTCAAAATTATCTTAAATCTCTTCAGGCATCAGCCTCCTGGTAGCTTCTTGAATGAAAATCCTTTCTCTTTTAGGATTGTCCTAGCTAATGATCCTGTAGCTGACTTTCTTACCATCCCATCCCATTCCACAATACTTTGCAGAACTTTGAATAATCAGACTTGAAGGGTTAACATAGGTCAGTTTGAACCCAAACTTACTTTCTTTGTCACTAAATTTTTTATTGGTTTTCTGAGTAACTATCATATGACTGTGCAGATAAATAACACAGTGGCTGAGGGACTAATAACTGCTGCTGAAGGGTCTAGTTCTAGTTAAGCTTTTTTAGTTAAGATTTCAGATTGTTAGGCCAGTCCTAGCTTGTAATGGTGCCGTTAATGTTCTGAGCATTGGAGCTTTTCGATGGCAATATGTAAGCCTTTTACTGTGTCTGATAGTTTGAGTAAATAACTTTTTATATGGAGGTTGGACCCATTAAGGTATTTTTAGGAATGGGTCAGAAGTGTACTTGTTTGTTGTTTGGTTTTTTTTCTTGTATATGGCATATCCCCAAGATGCAGATTTGATGGTTTTGCTTGAGTGTTAGAACAGATTTATGACTATCTGACAAATTAAAAATGCGACGAAGAAGATTTGTTTTGCAAATCTAGCAATATACTTGAAAGGTATCACGTGATTCTCAACTTGTAGTTTTGTCTTACTCTATATGAGTTGGAAAGTTGTGTTGTGAAGGTACAGATACAGGTCTATAAATCATGAAATCTAGTTATTCTGGTTTAATAGATTGGTCCTTAAATATGGCCTGGTTTGGGGTTCTTTTTTCCATGAGGTTGTTTCACTACACAGAAAGAATTGTTGTTGTTATCAGTGCAAGTGTTTTAATCAGGCTTTGGGTAAAGCCTCTCTACCCACTGCTGAAACAGCCCCTTCACTCTTCATTTTCTCACCAGAGTAAACTTTGAATAAATATCCCTGAATTAATTTTGTGATACATTGTGGATCCTCTGCATATGGCAGAGCCTTCCTCGTTCTGCCATAGGTTAGTTACATCACAGCTCAATTTACTGATATAAAACCAAGATCCCCCAACTCGCTTTAAGCCTTATATGACTGTCATCTAATTCTTCGCACTCTTTATATTGCACGCAGTTTGCTCAAAAACAAGAGGAGGAAAATTCCCAAAAGGATGTGAAATTTAATTAGCAAATGTTGGTTAAGTACTTCAAGATGGCATGAAAATTACTCCAAATGCAAAAGTGTTGGCTTGTTTCGTAAATGCGAATTAAAAATGAGCCTACACATGAGACTGGCTGTTTATCCATGAAGGTGAATGGAAGAGGAGGAGACAGGGTATTCCAGCAAGTGGGGCCATGGTTCCACAAGCAGCGAGTAGGTGGCTCTGCAATCCATCTGGCCTCTTGACTCCTTCCCTTCTGCTGGCATAAACATGTGTGTGGGCATGCATTGAAGGGTTTGGGGGAACTGGCTTGCTAAAAATAATCACAGGTTTTAACCTGCTGCATTTTCCCAAGTGAAGAACTGCTTTTCTCAGGCAGTGTTTAGCTTGTGCCTGCTTAAAGTGCTGCAAGACTTTGAGTCTTATTTCTGATTCAGTCATAGACTATTTCCTGCATAGTCTTTGGTGGATTTCTTAACCTTTCTGTGACTCGTTTTCCCATGTGTCTGCTGAAGTTAGTATGAACTTCTGCTTCTTTCTGAGATGGGGAGATCAAGAGATACTGTTCAAATTAGTATTGCATTATAGGAATCAGGTCTGAAATTACACTGTGACTGCTTATTATCCAGTTCTAAATTATTTGTGACTTACTCAAAATTCTCCACATGTGACAAATGCAAGTGCAAACAGTAGCTTTTAAGGGGAAGTCTGGATCAGATCTGTTCAACTAGTTTGAGCTGGCCAAAGAGAAAAATATCATCATACATTTAGAAATAAACATAGTTAAGTCATTTCCTTGCCCGAGAAGCTCAAATTAACACAAGGCTGAGTATCTCCTCATGGTTCCTGGAACTGGTACTTGTTACTGCTTTTTCTCAGCTAAGTATCTTCAGATGTAACAGTTTCTGTTTTGACTCTTTGCTCATATATATATGTGTGTGTGTGTGTATATATATATGCTTCTCATATAGATATATATATATATAAAAATATAAATAAATATTATCCATTTGATACTACTGGGTTTCCCATCCCTTATATGTTTTACCACAGAGTCTGGGAATGTGGGAATGTCACTGAAATGGGACACTAAAGCAGAATGGACTGGGTTCTGAGGTCCAAACCAAGAAATATTTCTTTCTGCCCCTCCTAATTGTCAGCAAGACAGACAATTTGCCAGCCTGGTTGGCAGCTGTATGAAAGTATTCATGACCTGACTTTATCTTTGTGAGACAGTTAAGGCAAAATTCCAAAGACTATAACAGCTCTTGTTTTTATGAGAAACCCCTCCAATTTGCAGAATAACATGAAAAGGTATGAAAATACTTGTCTGAAAAATAGAATCTTGCTGTCATTGACTGAGCAGAGTTGGAAGCTGATTTCTTGTATTGTGATTTTGTCAAGGGGGCTGAAAATGAAGATGAGCAGCCTCTGTTCCAGCAAAAAAGAGGAAACCAGTGGAAGGATTGGAGAGGCAGAGAGAGTTAATAGTGAGGAGCTTTAAAGGAGGGTTCTGATTGGATTTGAGTAGAGCAAGATAAGGTTTGTCATGACTAATGGAAGGATACAGCAGCGAGGAAAGCCCCAATGAGATTGTTTACAGTCTACACACACACTTAGAATTTTATGCAAAAAGACTGCTGTATTAAAACATAATCTGAATGTCTGGAACTTGGAGCCATTACACTAGGAAGCTGGCATTGCCCTTACTGACCAGGAAATAGGCTGAGGAAGGCATCTGTGTCTGCTGGATGCATGTGAGCAGATGCTGAAGAGACAGGCACATGCTTTTAGCTGATAGGTCATAAGGTTTTCTGCAGGGAAATAAGAGTTAAAGTCAAGTACTTAGATCCACAATTGCAGAATTAAGGTAGCAAGACAGGGAGAAATGAGCAGAATATTGGTGGTAATTCTTTTAGCAAATATTGGCAAAAACTCCCCATTGCCCCTAATATGACAGAGTTGAAACAGGCTCATAATATAGGAGACTGGGAGATAAGGTGGGGTCTGCAGGTCATGTAAAGAGGCCGAATTAGGAAAAGGTGCAGATACATGTAAATGTAATGAGAGAAGGAGGCTTAGAGGGAAGAAATATTGTCCTTTAATGTCATCTTACATGCTGTTGTACCACAGTGCTGATTTTGTCTTGAAAGAATTGAGATCCTATGCAGAATCCCCATGCTTTAGGTCGTTCCCCCACCCCCACCCCGTAATTGCCAGCATGTAGCCATGTATTTTCCTCTACTATTACCTTTATCTCTTCCTGCTGTTGTCGGTTCCCTTGGGGAGGAAGAAGAATGCACCCCCACCATTGATAACCTAATTTTTGCTTTTTTGTTTTCTCCTTCACTTCCACCTCTCTTATTGACTGCAATTAGAACCTCTAATGCTGTTTCTGTCGCCTTCTTCTGTTGGCAGCTTTTCTCTGTTTCACCTTTTTTAATTCTTATTATGGTGCTATGACCATGATCCTACTTGCAGTTCTCAGCAAAGGCCATTGGACTGAAAGCTTTCATATGTGTTGTGTGAAACTTGTAGGTTATGAGATGGGGGGTAGATGGATGAAGGATGTTCATGCTTGTGTGCCAGGTTTCCCTCCTTCCCCTCATCTTTCCATGTCTAGCATGGAATCTGGAGAGGTGGCCAGGACTTCCCATTGCTGTTGCTTGTGGAATTTTCTTACATTGGTGGAGATTTCAAGACTAACAGTCTTAACACAAACCTAACAATCTGTATACTCATGTTCTTGTGAATGGAAAAATGGCCTTTAGAGCATCATACAGAGTGAGTGTGGATTGAACTTTCAGCACTTGAGTTAATGATCAACTTGTGGGTTTGACTGAATATTGGGAAAATAAGGAAATGTCACCTGACAGAGAGAAACTAAAAAGGACTTTGAATCATGCAGTAGTTGGCCTATATTTGTGTGTGATTTTCAAGTGATTGCTCACCTGATCCTCTCTGCATCTACCTGATTGTGGCCAGCATGTCAGGGAAGAGAATAACAACAGGAGGAGTATTTATTGATACTTTTGCACAATCTGGTGTACATTTTTGGCTCCATGTGCCTCACAATGGATATCAAAGAACTAGAGAAGCTTTTGAAGTGCCTGACAAGGAACAACCAAGTAGACTAGGATTCCTCAGCATGGAAAAGATAGGGCTGAAGGGATATGATAGCAGTCTATGAAATTGTGTGTGTGATGGGGAAAATAAGAATATGAAATAGATGTTTGGTCTGTTGCAATAAAGGAAGGTAGCGGGTCCAGAGCAAACAAAAGCTGGTAGTTTCTCGTGTGAAGTGCTGCTAAACTGTAGAAGTTCTTGCAACAAGCAGTTGTAAATGTTGAGAGTTCATACTAATGCAGAAAACAGCTGGACAAACCAATGGAAGAGAAAGCCATTGAGAAATCTTAAACGGAAAGGCTCTGACTCAAGGAATCCCTGAGCCACAAGCTGCTGCTTAGGTTGCCACTAGAAGGCTGGAGTTTGTTGGGAAGGCACTGGTACATGCTTCTTAAGTGCGTGCTGCTGGCCACTGTCAGTCACAGCATATTGAACTAAAGGAGCTTTGTTCAGATCCAGTATTACTGTCTTTATTCCTCACTAAAGTTTTTAAGGTGTAGGAGATGTACATATCCTTATACACACTGTATGTAGTAGCATATATACACTATATATATGGCAGCTGCATATACATAAAATCCAGTTAGTCATCTTCCATATATTTATGCAAATCAGCATATGAAGCTGGTGAGGTGGCACAAGTTAGGGCATCAGCAATTCACCAAACTGATTTGTACATTTGTAACCCTCAGTTGTTTGAGCACCCTTATACCATGGAGCCAGCAGTTCATTTAATAATAGATGTTCACCTGGCTGTGATGGGAGTAGTTTACCACGTTAGTAAACATTTGATTGAGCTGGCAGTTAGCTCTATGCCATAGTTCTACATGGACTTTCACAGAAATTAAGAGAGAAAAATCAAATGTTTTCTTTTTGCTGTACATTGGACTTCCTGAGTGTTCAGATACTATAGCTTGCAACTAACTCTCACAATGTATATTAGCTAAAACTGCTTGCTTTCTGACACTGTTTCTTGATTAAATGGAAACCATATGACTCAGACCTATTAGACCATCACATAGTTGGTAAAGATGTACTTTAATGAATGGAGTATGAATGATGAAGCATAATAAATGTTAATGGTGAAGAATTCTGTGTTAGAACTTGTCACTTGGATATAAATTACAGGTACTGTAACAGATATGTAGTACTATAAAGTACGCAACTAGTGATCTGTAGTACTGGTTTGAAAGAGAAACTGGAGTTTCTTCTTTGATTTTTTCATATCTGAAAATTAAGTGTAAGATATAAATCTAGATTTGTCTCATCATTCTGATAGTCCAATGTGTAAAGCTTCCTCTGTTTGATGGAGACGTGGCGAGGGGAAATCCCAGTTGGAACAGGAATGATAAACTTTAAGATCTGTTTGCATAGCTTGCTGTGTCTGATCCTTTCCTGAGCTGATTTTTTTTCTATTGATTGTTAATGGAAAATGCATTTCAGAAGTACAACTTTGCATGTGGTGGTTGTGAAAGGCTGCAGATGAATGTACTTGAAATGAAGTGAGCTAGGCAGGGATCAACAGTTACTTTATATGAAGGTCTGATATGTCTGCTGTGCTCTCTGGACCAGAGGTTGAGAATTTGCTATAGGTCTGATAGAATTCTGTATGTAAGACCTAAGCTTCTATGGGTTACATCTTGAGTTATCAGAGAGAAATATCTTGTGTTTTTATATGTATTTATATATACATATATATGAGACCTACTCTCTTTGTTAGACCTGTAATTTAACTGCTCAAAGCCTGATGGACGCAGTGTTTAATCAACATCTTGTGATCTTCAGCAGCTGAAACAATACACAGCTTCATAGATACTTGAAGTTAGTGAACTTGTCTGAATGTTTTCAGTCTTTAAAATTCTCCTCCAGATCAGTATGCATCGCAGTGTTCACTGTTAATCTGTAGCTGGAGAATACAATAGAGGCAAAGCAGCCATCAAATGTTAACTAAGCAAGATTGTTGTAAGGCTTCATACTATATTCAGTTTCTGGCATCCTATATGACACGAACTGTGGTGTCAGTTGAAAGTGTTGCATTTTTCTTTTTGTGACTGCCTTTTTTTATAAACTGCTTCTGTAAAGCTGCTCTTTAAATGGTAATAGTATTTTGGGGCCTGACTAATACACTGTGGTGTAATAAACTATAGGCGGCATTGAGTAGAGGAGCCCTAAGATTACCTGAATCTGAAAGTAAGAAACAGTTCATAGAATCCAAACACTCTGTAAAAGAAATGAAAGTAAACTTCATGTTGGGCTAGAGAAATTTACTGTAAATAAAGAGTCCATCTATATACTATTATATACTCTGTTACATTTATTTTAAGTAACCCGCTTTCCTTTTAAAATCCTCCTCATTCATCTGATAAGGTAAATGATGTATTCCAACAGCATAATCTTCAAGTAGACAATGCTGACATGCCTCATTTTGAGCCCATTTAAGACCCGTTAGCATGTTTCAGACTAGAGTAACCTATTAAATAAATACATCAGTAAAAAGCTTTTACTGGTAATGGTTGTTTTGCTTAGGTGACTATGGCTGTACTGTATTGTGAGTACATCTGGTACTTGGGTGCTTATCAGTGATCTTTTTTCCTTTAGGCGGTTTCCTAGAAACATGATTGCTTGCTGGTCTTGATCTCACAGCTTTGTGAAGACTTCTTCTCTGATAATGTCAAGTTCAGGCTACCCTCCTAACCAAGGAGCATTCAGCACAGAACAGAGTCGTTATCCTACTCACTCTGTCCAGTACACCTTCCCTAGCACCCGGCACCAACAGGTAAGGAGACATGAGCCTTACAAATCTAACAAAAGTATAATTCAGGTGCTTGCTGTGCCAAATGGGATGTATTTGATTTTTTTTTTTTAAACCAATGTAATAAAAGTTGTTTGCGTTTGAAAACAGTGGAGTTACAGACCAAATGCCCTGCTGAGGAGAACTGCCAGTGTTGCTTAGGTAGATAGTTGTGGGATGGGGTGGTTTAGTTTGCCCTCCTTTTTTTGCTGGAAGCGCTGCATTTTGCTTTTTTTGAGATTATATATAGATCTGCTTTTTTACTTGTTTGTTACCATGTTGTTTTCCTTTTTTTTTTTTTTTTTTTTTTTTCAGAAATCTGAGTTTCATAATTCTAGATCTTTATCACAGGGAATTAATATAAGCTTCCTGGTTTTATCATTGGTTTCTCATAGTTTGAATAAATTCACTAGGGATTGTGTTCATGAACTTTTGCTGTGGTTTTGCTTTAATTTATTAATAGTTAGTCATCATACTAAATTTATCCAGTGTTAGTGTGGCTGAGTCCATATTCATTGATAGCAATGATTTTCCAAGAATGTGTGAATAATCTGCCTGTAGTTAGCGTACATTTAATATGAACGCAGCATTCTGGGTGTAACAAATCCTTTGAGAGTCTTGGCTCTTGTGGCTTTTGTAGGTACTAAATTTTTATGGGGAATTAATCTCCTATTAGGCCCAGGAGCGTAAGAAATGCACTCGTAATCTTTCCTCCAATGTAAGGAGTATTGGGCTAGATTCTCTATAAGCTAAATGTAGTGCTTGACATCTTGTCGTGGTTGAATCTGAAGTGTAAAAACTTTTCTGAAGCAGCTATACCAGTGCTTCCAGCTAGCTGTGTTCTGCGTGCCAGAACTGGGGTAATGATTTCTAAGAATTTCATGCTTGGTCA
>NW_009910092.1:15094-49720 GCF_000696875.1 Nestor notabilis
CGTTCATTCTGCCATCCTGTGCTCTCTATGGCATGGTGGGCAATGGAGAACTAGCTGTTGGCTTCAGAACAGTTCAGGTTTCTCTCATTTTAATTAAATTCTCCTCCTGCTTTGGATACTTTAGATGGTTTGTTCAACTTACATGTTTGCAAAAGGATATTCAAGAATTGGAGCTTTTTGGCATGCTCCATAGCTACTTTCAGATAATTTGTAAAAACTAAATTGTATGGATAATGACCTATTGTGTGTCTTCTAGAGCTTCTCTTTGACTGATGGCAGCTGCATATCATTTTTTAAAGCAAATTTTTGCTTTCGAAGACCCATATATACAAATAAATTGTCTCGTACCTCACTTTGATTATGAATGAAGTGTGTCTTGTCTGTCTCTTAGTTCTAATTAAGAGTGTCTGATGTAAAAATGTTTTGAGGTGGTAACAGAAGAAATGGCTTCAGGGTGGCTGAAATATATTCTCATTTTACCACTTTGTGGTTGGATGCACAAAATTGATTTGAATGGATATTTTTCTGCTGCTGACTCATTTGTGTTTTGTTAGAAATTGTTGAGTGAAATTCTTGGCATAAGTCTCTTTAAAGTTCATTCAAAACTTAGAACTGCCATTTACAAGCTTTTATTTTTTGAGCTGGATTAAGGTTCTAGTGATCTGGTCTTAGTCTGTATTTAGTATCTTCGGAAATGATCATTCCGGGACACCAAACTCTTTTGATCCTGTTTTCTGTACCTTTGTTCTTGTTAACATCAGAAGTGTCTTTCATTTAGGAATTTGCGGTTCCTGATTATCGCTCGTCTCACCTGGAAGTCAGTCAGGCAACTCAGCTCCTGCAGCAGCAGCAGCAACAGCAGCAGCAACTTCGGCGCAGGCCTTCCTTGCTTTCCGAGTTTCACCCAGGCTCTGACAGGTGAGGCTGCTGGTTTTGAAGTATCTGAATATGAATCTTCTATGCGTCTGTGCTTTCTGTAAAGTTAGTTTCAACTTTTGAATAGGAAGGTTTCTGTGTTTCACAGTTTTTGTCTAAGTACTGGGCTTCATTATAGTGCTCCATTGTAGTAGTGTTGGTCTCCTGTGTTTTGAGTGTTGTAGCTGTGTGTAATTCCTCAGTCCCTTTGGCTTAACTAATGCATTTATTTCACAAACAGAAAGTGACAGTCTGCTTCACTTTTCCCACACCTCTCCTAACAACAAAATTCTGAGAATCCAAGTGCACAGCACAAGCTTTTTAATGCAGTTCAGGCCAGAAGTGTGTAGAGTTTGTACCTTTGGATAATTTAATCTTGCTGAGTAGAAGCAACAAGTGCAGAGTTGTTAGAGTGAATATTATGTGTTGTATTTTTCTAGATTAGGTTTGTTTATTCAACAGATGATATCTGTGTGGCAGGGCAAGTTAAGAAACAATAGAGCTAATTGGGTGTTTGAGTTGTAAGAGTTGTAAAGCACTGAAATGTGGCAGAAAATGGACTTCTAGGCACAGAAGACTAAATCAGACTGTATGCTACTGTTGGCAAGACACTTGACAGCTTCATATCATTTGTTTTAAATACCCTTTTTGTCAGTCTCATATACCACTCCTGTCTCTGTAAGTAGCTGCAACTGATCTGGGTCCAGTAGGTTAACTGAGGACAAGTGGAGTGCAGAGATACATTGAATCATATGTTGTAACTTAGTTTAAGACTGGTAATATCTTCTCAGTAAAATGTGTTACTTCATGGTGGATACTGATGAATGTTCAGATGTACATTAGTATTAGTGGGAGGTTGATAGGTTCAAGAAAGTTTTCTGGCCATATTAAGCATTCATTACACTGTATACCTGAAGAATATTGGATGTACGCTGAAAATCAAATTTAGAAATTAAGAACCCACTATAGATCAGGGTAAAATGAAGTAGATTGTAGTAAATTAGCAAGAATATGCTTCTGTTTAGGGGAGAAGTTACTATATGGTTTATGCACCTCAATTCTTTAGCATATTAGTATGCTGATATGCAGTCGTAAGCAAGTGTTACTGCTTATAACAAGCTCTTTTTTTTCCTTGGGCTCTTAGTAAGTATATCTGCTAGGGACAACTTTATATGTTGGATTACTGCTAGCAGTTTAATTTGGTTATAACTGAGATACCTGGTTCTGAACAAATACCAGTGATGAATGTTATTTAAATAGTGGTATAGCTTAAAATTTCATTAGAATATTCCCAGAAATAACTTGGTGATAGTGAAACCTGGGGCTCGTATATTGCCTTCGCCTTGTGTAACCAAATGCCAATAAGGCTCTGTTTTAGTGCTGAGAATCACAATAGCTTTTAGAGTTCTCAAAATGTCAGTATATAGCAGAAATAAATCCTCTCCCTCCTTTGTAAATTTTTAAAAGCTTATTCAGTAATTCTGGCAAAATACAGGAAACTACTGTCATCTCTTCAGTGGCACTTCATAGGAAGATGTTGCAGCATATGAGGTTCTTTTATGGACATCCTGTGCGTTGCTCTGTAAAGAAGCTAGTGATAGTGTTGTTCTGCATTTTTTGGAGGAAGAGAAGGAGGAGGAGGTTTTAGATGACTCATGGATTGAATCAATGACTGTTTCTGTCATAGAGTAGTGTTTTAGTAGAGATCAAGTTCCAAATAGACTTGTAGCCCGTTTCAAGCATTCTGTGTATATTTAAAAATTATTTTGACTGCAAAAAGAAAATAATGGAGCTGTTGTGGCCATCTGTGTTCAGTGGAATATAATACTATGTTTATCTCATGGATTTTTTTGTTTACAGTTTGAATCAGAGCTTTGATTTAAACAGTATCATTGTAGCAGTGGTTGAGCTTCTTCACGTGTTTGTAATGATGGGCATGCATTTAAACTCTCTTTTAAGATTCAAGTAAACTTTGGTTTTTTTCAATGGATTTTAACCTGTGTTTTAGAAGGTCATACTTGGAAACATTTGGTTGCCTTACTGTTTAGAAGGGACTTCACTGTATTTCATCTGCTATATATTTGAAAAGGGTTGAGAAACACCAAATATTTTTCTAGTATGAACAGCATGTATTTTATTAGTTTCTCTCTTCTGTATATTAGGCCTCAGGAAAGGAGAACTGGATATGAACAGCAATTTCATCCAGGTCCATCTCAGACAGATCATGATTCACTGGAATCTAAGCGACCACGTCTTGAGCAAGTCTCTGAATCCCATTTTCAGCGTGTCAGTGCAGCTACTGTCTTGCCTTTAGTACATCCTCTGCAGGAAGGGTTGAGATCTGCAGATATTAAGAAGGTAAAGCTGTTTTCCATTGTGCTGCTGAAGGTGCAACTCACTATGTTGTAGTGAGCAAATAAATTCTTTGCTGTTAGGTAATTTTTTTTCTTTGTTTAGGCTCATTTTTCAATCCCAGAAATTTAATGTTACACATTATCACAAATTGTGGTTGTGAGTCAACGTTACTCTTACAAAAAGAACAAGGAGATAAGTCTGCCTCAAACACAGTAAAGATACTGGTGTTCTGAGTTGCCATTACACTCTTAAGTCATTAAAAACTCATTTGCAAAATGATTAAGGTATAGTGCATGAAAAATTTCTGCTTCTCAGTTGAAAGCTGCTGGCAGATGAATGCAGATCTGTTTTTTTTCCTATAATTAATATTTGTACTGAATGGTCAAAGTACACCCCTCCACCCCCTTTCCCTTTCTTAAGCATTTAAAGTGAATTTGCTTATTTACATAACACTGATTGTCACTGCCTCATTTTGGGTAAATGTAGGACAATCTAGTTTGGTGTAGATATTTTCTATTGTAGATACTGAATATTGATGAAAGCTATTTGTATAGAGCAGACAAATCTCTGTAATATTTAATACCTTCTCTCACGCACACACACAAGCATGCAGCCTCACACACCAAAAAGGTGCTGTGTAAAGGGTGTGACTTCTGAAGGTGAGTGCTCAAGTCTCTACACGCAGATTGTGTGAAGAAAAATTTCACCATATGGATTCAAAATCTTAATAGGCACCAGATTTTTAAACAGCTGATTGCTTGTCTTCTCTCTGCCATTCCTTTTATTATAAACTGTGAAGTAAAGTGAAATTATGATAGCATGTGATTTCTTAGTAACTTGCTGTGTTGTATGGCAAAGGTCAAAAAGGGTTGGAGAAACTAAGCGGTATTAACATGCTTGTATGTAACTGGGTTTTTATCCAGGTGCTACATGTGGAAATCTACTGGCTCAGCTTAGAAATACAACCTGGTATTATCTTGAGAAGAGGCATTCAGACATGTCATCTTTCAGCCAGATTGGCTTGAATGAGGGCTGTATTGCTGAGCTAGCATTTGCCAGCTAGGTAGTCATGGACATAAATAAAGAGAAGGTACAACAGTGCTGATGTTAGAACATGAAGCATGTTGAATTATGCTGTTTGGAAACAGACAAAAAAAACCCCTAAAGACAAAAAAAGTCAAAGCCAAATTAATAGTGACCTGTCCTCTCTTAAGTCATCATTTTTAAGTTGTGTTAAGTTCAAGAGAACTTAACATTTATAACCACAACATTTATAACCATAACTAACTCCAGATGTACTTTATCAGACTCGTCATGATTGCAAGGATATCCTCATCAGTATATGTGCAGAGTGTTGAGGATTGGCTCTCAAGTAACTTTCCTTTAAAGATAAAAGATACTGTTTACTTTTAGGGAAGATAAGGGAAGATATTTTGATCTTATTTCAGTTTCAAGGTAGACACTGAAGTGTGCTATTATTTTTGAAGGTGGACTTTGAAATTACAGTACTATGAATGGGCTGTCAGTTAATTCTGAAATATTTGGAGCATTAGTAAACTGAAATATTAAACTTTAACTCAGCTTCTCAACAGAGATATATATAACTCAAAATTCTTTTCAATTCATGCATGTTAGTTTAGTTACTGAACACTCATTCACATGTTACCAATATGACTGATTTCTCTCAATCTCCCCCACCACCCTGTCCCCATGAAAGGACCCAGCTTTTGGAGGAAAGCATGAGGGACCATCTTCTCCAATCTCTGGTCAGCCTTGTGGGGAGGACCAAAATGCTTCACCTTCAAAGCTGTCAAAGGAAGAATTGATACAGAGCATGGACCGTGTAGATCGTGAAATTGCAAAAGTTGAACAGCAAATCCTTAAACTGAAGAAAAAGCAAGTAAGCATAACAGACGCTACTGTTGTTATCTGCCAGTGAAAAAGGTGTGGAAAAGCTTCATTTTTGGTGGTGGTGCATTTTTTTTGGTACATGAACCAAATGAACAAGCTAAAAAGGGAAGACTAGATATATGATTTTGCTAGAAAGTTTAAAGAGGTTGGACATCGTGTAGTTTTAAACACTTTTGAAAATAGGAGGAAGCCATAGAGGAACACCAACAGTGGATGGATTTATATTGAGCTTTTTTTAGATGACTAGTGAATCAAGGGCACTGTGACTGTAACTGCAGCTTTAAAGATGGCTTCTGAGTGAGGGGAGACTATCATCTTTCTTCTTTTGCAGTCTGTGCAAGGGGAGAATCCCTTGCATGGATCTCCAAAACCCGAGCTTATACAAAAGTCCCTGGATCATCTGCTTTCACAAGGGCAAGAGATCCTATAACATCTGGAGCTAAGGTCAGCCTTGGGGAAAGTGTAGTAGGCAGGACGTGAGTAAACAGAGACAGCAGAGAAATAAAGAAGGAAATGCCACTTTTTTAGTATGGTCTGGGCTATGTTTTGCATCAGAGAACTGCACTTCAGCCATTGGAGGCAAAGGAAATGTTTACTGGCAGCAGTCGTTGCTTTCCCAGTAGCTGTTGTGGCCAACTAAACCCACCCTTCAATTTAGGCATCTGTTATTCATTGGCAAAAACAAAGTCCTTGTTTCCTTTTCCTTTTAAGACTTTCAAAGATCCACAGATGTAGTACCAGCTTTACCTTTTTATTCTTTCAGTGGGACTTCTGTAGGAAATTACTTGCAAGATAGGATTCGCTAACTTGCAGGTCCAGGAGAACAAATAGACAACTCTGGAGTGGTATGTTTTTATGGTCTGGAAGCATTTAATTATGTCTGAATTTTACTGACCTATAAAGTGACTTTCAGCAAAAAAATCCCAAGGATGTCATGAAGTACCTGTCTGTGTGTTAATGATGCTTATCTTCTTGTTTGTTCATTTTTCCACAAAATCAGCAAGTACTATGCATATCAACTATGAAAGTTCATCTGTGCACATTTGTACTTTAAAAAAATGACAGAGTTTCTGTTGCCTGCAGTAATTGAGCCTGGCTTTTTATGGTATTCTGCAAAAATGTTAGATTTGGAAATCTTACGTGGCAATATAGCACATTCTAGCCAGTACTGTATGACAGGATAGATCCCTGGTGTTAGAAGTTCTTTGTTGCATCTTTGTGGCAGGCATGGATGAAGGTATTTACAATTAAAAAGTGAAGATGTCACTGAACCAGATTTATTTGGTGTGAAAGCAAAGCACAGCAGTGTAGCAGCTAGGAAAAGATTACAGGGTGTTGGGGGTTTTTTTTTTTTTTTTGCTGTTGGTATTGTAACAATCTTGGAACTTCAGTACATGTGGAGTGATTTATTTCTGAAGTTCGTTTGGAATGATGAGGAGTGTTAGGACTTTTTGTGCCTTTTTAAACAGTAAGACAGTAGTAATAATGACACTGGAATATCTAGAATGTAGAAAGCCAGTGCTGTGGATGATTTCCTCTGTGAAAAGCAGGTTTGGTGTAGCTGTTCTCCAAAGTTAATACTTTTGCTTAAACTTTAATAGTGATGAAAGTGACACTGTCTTTAAATGTCAAGCTAAAACAAGCCATATTCAATGCAGGTGAGTCCTGTAAATGCTTAATTTGGTTTACTAATAGTACAAAAAATAGCCTTGTTATCGTCCTTGTTGGCATTAAAACCATTTCATTCACTCCTTGTCAGTTAAGAAGAGAAATAACAGGCGGTGCTAACTGTTGATCAGCTGCATATATTATCTCTGGTGACTAATTACTGGTAAGGGTAACATGGTACGGATGGCTGATTTTCTTTCTTTCGTCTCTTAGCAACAACTTGAAGAAGAAGCTGCTAAGCCTCCAGAGCCAGAGAGGCCTGTCTCCCCTCCTCCAGTGGAACAGAAACACCGCAGTATTGTCCAAATCATTTACGATGAGAATCGGGTAAGAGTGCTTTTTAGTTGAATAGTGTAGCTGTGAATCTGACCCCCCTACTAAAATTCATTATGTCTTAATTTACTTCCGTGGGGCAGTTTTTGCTTCATCTGTTTTATTGATTTGCCCTCCCCTCTTTTAATATTCATTTACTTCTTTAAATGAAAGACACTTTAATGAATGTTCGCAATCACAGGATCCTTCTTTTATCTTGCAAGCAACCTAGGGAAACAAATCTGTGCATCTCATCCCTAGAACCTCATGTTGGGATGGGTAGATGTAGGGATATATGAACACACACGATGGATATGAAAAAATACTTCAGAAATTAGTCTTAAATTCTCTTTTCCTTACATAAATACTGACAAGCTTGGCTGAAGACTCAACATTTAAATTGGCTGGAAGGGAAAAACTGCATATGTTGCAAGATTCCATGCCTTCTCTTTAAACTCTGACTTCTGACACTTTGGTTAAATGAACAGATAGGAAGAAGCAGTATGTAGGTGAATTGTGAGCTTGTGTTGCGTAAGTGGTGAGAAAAGTACAAGAGCTCAGTAGATCACAAACAGCAGCAAAGTGCTTCCTGCTTTTTTTTTCCCCTGGTAGTTTGAGATTAGCGAGTTGGATATCCGCTGGTTTTGAACATATTATGATCTTTTGTGAGAGTGGTATATGTTTGTTTAATTTCCCAACTCTATTTTGTAGTTTAGAGGAACAGCTAACTTCTGTTACAATAAACTATTTTTGAAAATTTGAGGTGGTAAAAAACTGCAACACAATACTAGATTTTTTTAGAGTAGAATTGTGTCCCAAGCATTCCATCCAGCCTGTTCTCCCCTTCCCCCAGCTGTCTCTGCATTTTCTTATATTTACTTAATACAGGACATTAGGGCAATTACTATGTTATAAAAACTGATGTAACCAATATACAGCAATAGGTACATCTTGGTGGGCCACTGTGCTACTCTTTCTCTGCTAACTGGTTACTGGTGGATTCTACAAGAGAATTTTGAACTTGCTATTGCATTCCCATGTTGTGTATGTGCTAGGAGATGAGGAAGCCCATTTCTCTGTTGCCTGAGGTGGAGTAATGTGTCAGTATATAGTCATCTATTAGCTGCTTCTGTCTGTGTAGCTGTTCATACGGTATTCTATATATAAGGGGAATTACCAAGCTTGATTCGTTTGTGAATCCATTTAGCACTTGGTTTGAGTTCTTATATCAGGAATTGTGTGTAGTGTAGAATGGCAATATTTATTGGCTTAATACAAATAGCACGTGCCAATATTCACTGTCTTACTTAAAGGGTTATTAAAGATGTGTTAAGCCATTTGTGTATGCAGCACTTGTTTGGTGTCTTTTCTTCTGCAGTTGTACAAGAGGACAGTCCCTTGTCAGCTTTCATCTTCAAACTATGCAGTTTAGGATAATTACTTTTAATATTCAGCTACTGTTGGTTAAAATTTGGTTAAAGTAATAGGACTAGAGTTAAATTTTAAATCTTTTGAGACCAGAAAAAACATTGTACCAGGGTAATACTATAATATTTTCTTGATATATCATTATTTTGTACAGCTGTGAGTTCCAAATACTTCCTCAAGATTGAATTTACATGAAAAGAGGTTAGAACTTAGAAGAACATTTTCTAATAATAACTGCTTTATGGATTAGTCTGTTCTATATTTTTCTTTGCAAATGCCTTAGGGCTAGCACATATAGCTACTGGGGGGAAAGAAGCAAATTTGAACTAGATTGTTGGGTTATTTCAGATAGCCTTCTCTGCTGAGAAAGGGCTTAGGAAGACTGTACAGGCTTGAAATGAATTTCTGAAAGCCAACTGTCTTATCTAGAGCTGCCTCCTTTAGGGTCAGAATTATTTTGATGTCTTCACTCAGTGTGAGGGAAGGAGGACCTTTAATATAATTCCATGGTTGTGTATGTACACATTAATTCACACTCCCAGACGTGCAATTGGAGGATTTTAGTCTATTAATTTGATTTTTCAAGGGTAGCTAATCTTTCTTTTACTGGACCCTTCTCTTCCTCTTAACCATTATTTGCTGTATTATTTGCTGTATTATTTATTAAATGAACTGCAGAGGTCAGTTTCTGCTTTTATGCTCTATCAGCTTCCAAATACAGAGATCAGAGTAGTAACTGCACAATTCAAGTACATGTTTCTTGATTTGCTGAGGCAACATTGCAGAAGTAGATTAAAAGATATAGTTTGGGCAGAGAGGGGTTTAGCACCTAGCATAAGTGAGAGTTCAAATACACTTTTGACACTAATTTCAGATTATTTACTTAGACTATACAAAAATCTTAATTTCAGAAAAAAGCAGAAGAAGCTCACAAGATATTTGAAGGTCTTGGTCCAAAAGTCGAACTGGTAAGTTGGGCTTGGATTTGGTTTTGGTTCCCCCCCTGCCCCTTTATGTGTTGCCAGTTGCTGTAATTCTGTTGTGATAAACAGATGTAGTTCTGTGTTTATGTATATAGGAACTGTGTGTTCAAATGCACTGGTGAATTGGGGCTTGAGTGAACTGATTGACATTTTAAAACCAGATTGGAATCTACTTGTGAGAACAGTTTGAAATACGAGAACAAAAAATAAAATAAATACTGTTATATACATAAGTAGTTATAATCTAATTTTAAGTAACCTATGCTTTGAGTTGAGTATCTTCTAGTCCTTTCAGATTGCTGCATCTCAGATTGCGTGCACTGTTAGAATACTAAAATATTGTTAAATACATTGCATGTACTTTTAGAATTGCATATATTGAGACATCCTAAGTATACCTTTTCTCATCCAAAATTGCAGCCACTTTACAACCAACCATCAGACACAAAAGTCTACCATGAAAACATCAAAACGTAAGTGCTTTAATCTCTTGTCATTGTGCTGTTTAAGAGATCTACACTTGCTCCACTTCTTCAAATGTAGCTGTATACTTACTTACTTTTTTTTTTTTTTAGCAATATACTGTAAACCTCTTAGCTTCAGGGCTGAATTACACTCCCCCAAAGTGTATCATCTTAAGCCAAATTTACTCATTTTAGCAAATTATTTTTCTTGTGGTGAAGGAGAGCACATAGCTTGAAATTGGAAGCTTTTGTGTCTCAATTGCGTGTCCTACCTATTTTCAAGAATATTCTATCTGAAAAAATACAGTATTAGTTAGATGATTGTTTCATTAGGAATTTTTTCTCTGCTTTCTATACCCAAAAATAAATACTTTTCTTCATAATGATCTGGCATCTAACATCTAATAGGCTTTGTTGAATAATTTTGAAGTGCTTAATTCTTATGTACTTTGTTCTAATTTTGTTTTCCAGAAACCAAGTGATGAGGAAAAAGCTAATACTGTTCTTTAAAAGAAGAAACCATGCAAGAAAACAACGGGTAATATTATCATGTTTTTATAAAAAGAACACATAGTAGTTGGTTTTCTGTCTGGATCCTTGACTTGCATCCTCAAATATCATGTAAAACCTGTCAATTTGAAAAAGATCTTAAGCTAAAATTCTGTTGGTTTATTGGAAAATAAACTGCAGGTTTAGAACTGGTTTTTTGATTGTTTGGCTGAAAACCATTCGAACTAAAATAAGGAAAAAGCTTTTCTTCTTAAAGAGTATGTATGGAAGAGACCCAGTGAAAATCTTTAACTGTCATGCCTGGCCTCTCTCTCAACTTCTTTTCTAGTATAGTAGCTATAGTACCTGAAAGAAAATAGGGCAGATTTCTGATTTTTGAAGTCTGATAGCATTTTTAATCCAACTTGTATATGTTAGACACCAGTATTAATTGATACAATGTTTTCTCTTGCATGCTGTTGTAGCAAGTGGGATACAAAGTCAAAAGGCTCTTCTGGGTGGTGTCTGAAAGATCATTATTGTTGTTATGAATAGCAGAAGATTATATATCGAATTGGAAGATTCCACCATGAAAATGTAATGAAGTATTTTATTCTTACAGTCCTAGGGTGTTTTTTATGTAGCAGCAGTTCCCTACATATGGCTGAGGTTGAGGATATACTGTGATCATTCCAACCCCATTCTATTAATTAAACATTTAAATAAAAATTAAACCAATTCCACTAATGAAAAGCCTGGTACCAGAAGATGTGAGATTTCTGGAAGGCAGTAATAACAGTTGCTAAATACTGTTGTGATGTATAAAGCAAAGAAATAGTGTGTAATATTTAAAATCTGCATTTTTATATCCACTTCTTCACCTTCTCTCTGCTGGAAATTGGGTGTGTGTCATCTTCAAAATGGAAGCTGCTAGAGGAGGAAAAATACTCTTGTTCATTCTGGGAGCCTACTCATATTATATGAACTGATGTCTTAGTGTATTTTTGTTTAGTTCAAGGTTTACTTTTGGAATTTAACAGGAACAGAAAATCTGTCAACGTTATGATCAGCTGATGGAGGCATGGGAGAAGAAAGTTGACAGGATAGAAAATAATCCACGCAGGAAAGCGAAGGAGAGCAAAACAAGAGAATACTATGAAAAACAATTTCCAGAAATCCGGAAGCAGAGAGAACAGCAAGAAAGATTCCAAAGGTATTGCCATGGATTTGAAATACTTCTACAAAATACATCTTAGAACTTCAGTTTTAGACTTACTTATAACAAAATTGGTTCAGCTTAATGGTTGTTTTATGCTCATCATTTTATTCGTTTGAAAGGAATGTCAATGTATCATATGATATAAACTAAAATGTTCTTTCGTTTGTTCACTGTGTTTCATGGCATTGAGCTCAAGTTTCACTTCACATCGTCAGGGTCTTCGTGACTGTCCTTGTATATCCACTGTCTTACGTCTCACCCTTTCCTGTCCTTCCCTATCAGCTTTGTCAGCAGTGCTAACGTCATCAGTTTGGTGTCCTGTTGGGCTGCTTTAGTGATGTCCAAATTGGTGCTTTCTTATCCCTCTTTTTTAGACCTGCTGAAACCCCATATTTTCCAAAAGAAATATGGAAAAGGGCTTAACTAGCAAAGGCTTATAGGTTGTAGTGCTCAGTGAGACTATGAGTTAAGCTGCTGAAGTGCACAGAGATTTGTGGAGCATCAGTTTCACGTGAGCCTGTTCATTTTGGGCCTACGGCTTATTTTATCCTTGTATTTCTCTGTCACTGGGTGTCTCTGTTACTCCTGTGTTTCATGATCCCTATATTCATTAGCCTACACACTTAAAAAATCATTTGACTTCTTTAATTAACAATTTGAGTGATCTTTTGTTCTACTTGCCATGTAATTTTATTCCAGACACATTTGCTTTTTGAATTATGTGGGTTTGCCTATAAAGTATTAAGTCCCTATTACTTAATTTTAATCTATCAGACAATTGTTAAATGGAAATTGTACAAAAAGTCTTAAAAGGAATGAATTGCAATTCATTTGAGAGTTCACTTTATCTATGGTAGTGTAGGTAGTGCATTAAAATTAGGTCAGGTTTGATTCAGTTGTGTTAAAATGTGTTTATCCAATGTTTGATTTTAATACACCTTTGAGAGTTCAAGCCCCATAGAGATTTCATCCTACTCATCTGTCTAAATCACCTTAATTCATAAAACATGGGAGAAGCACATAGTTTGCAATTTATCATGAAGGCTGCAGGATCTGGCTTTGGGGAATCAAGAAAACAGGAAAAAGTAAACTGTTAGGATGGAAACATCACTTCTATCTATGAGAAGCTTTTACTATAAAAACACATCTCATCTTTGTAATTGCAGACTGCTTGGGAGGGGGCTATCTCTTTTCACTGTATTTATGTTCTCTAATGTAATAGCATCTTTGTCTATAGCTGTGCTTGTAATACTGTTGCTGTGGAAATACTAAGGGTTTGGGTTTTTTTGACACATTTTGTGCAAACTGATCAGTAAAACCTTTGAGCAAATGAGGGTGTTAATGTCTATCAGTGATTTTTATCTCTGAAATGCTTTTTTGATCCATGTGCCCTAATGTATTATGATGTTCTTAAGTGTAAAGATCACTGGCTGAAAAATTCTTCTAAATTACAGCTCTTCCTATCAATTTTAAAGTTGACAATTTTCCTTTATTGTGATGAGTCTCAGCACTGTGTTAGTAACTTGATTAAATTGGTGAAAGACAAATTTTGTATTTCTTCTTTAAAAAAATTAAGCTGTGTTTCAGTGTCTCAGTTGTATTGATTAAGGTGGTGATTCTGTGCCACTGATGAACATTTCTCATACTCAGCAGAAGCATATTAATGTGCCTGAAACACATGCTTGCAATGGAATCACTAGTAACACTCCTTGGATGTTGACTCAAGCATGTCCTCCTTCTGAGCTTTGCACATTTCCCTGTAAAACTGAGCAGTCTGAATTTGCAGTACATGAACAGAGGTTGTACCCTGAGACTTCTTACAAAACAGTCCTAACTGATGTGGGAGATTGGTAACAGGATTTTAAGGAATTCTGAAGTTGTCATTGTCGTGTACAATATCTGAAAATACAGCTATTTTCCACTTTATCCTCACTACTTCTGTTTTCCCCTCATTCTAGAGTTGGTCAAAGAGGGGCTGGACTTTCAGCAACTATTGCTAGAAGTGAACATGAGATTTCTGAAATCATTGATGGACTTTCTGAGCAGGAGGTGAGGCTATTGTCTGTACTTTGCTGTAGCAGCACAGCAGATAACTCAATATCCTTTTAATTGGCCATGAAAGGTCTCTTTCAGAGGGTTTATTTTTTTGATAAGAGAAAACTTTGGGGGCTGGTTTGAGAGAACCTGTGTGAAATTTGTCTTGAAACAGGTCTTACGAATACTTCTATGGGTTATGCTTCCTGATTGTATCTGCCCTAGATTTTTCTCCTGTGTCTTGTGTTCATTGCAGGCTTGCTACAACCTGTTTTTTTACAGCTCCTTTCTAAAACCCTGCACCGTTTTAGTTTTTCATCATTTGAAACACTATTTCCTTTAGCTGACTGTGTAAATGTTCATTGGGGTAGTGGCAACCTCTAGAAGAGTTAAGTGGACAAAAAGAAATTTCAGACTAACTATGAATGTATACTGTGGTGGAGCTTTAGAGAGTTGTGTAATTCAAGAACTGTAAACATTAGAAGCAACTTTCTGTATTCTTTACTTTTTCTTTTATTCTTTGCCTGTAGAATAATGAAAAACAAATGCGTCAGCTCTCTGTCATTCCTCCCATGATGTTTGATGCAGAACAAAGACGAGTGAAGTTTATTAATATGAATGGTCTGATGGAGGATCCCATGAAAGTTTATAAAGACAGACAATTCATGAATGTCTGGACCGACCATGAGAAAGAGATTTTTAAGGAAAAGTAATGGGCTTTCTTACCTTTTATTTTTATTATGTTGCAAATGACAGTTAAATACCTAACCCCACAGTAAACATCAGTTACATTGGGAATGCTGAAGCTTTTGTGCAGTAATATTTGATAATGTTCTTTGTTGGATGAATGAAATGTAAAAGTTTTAGACTTCGCCACTTATTTTTCACCTTAGTAGGCTCATCACGTGCATTTAGTCCTTATATAAGAAATTCTCTCAAAAGAAACTGAGTTCTGTGCTGAGATTAAAGTGAGAAGAGTAGGTATATGATCTCATAACAGCTAATTTTAAGTAGCTAGTTTTAAATTTGCCAGTTCAAAACCTGGGCTTTTTAAACTAATTTCAGTTGTGTAAATCAAAGGCTTGCTGGTGGAACAGATTGTTTGGAAGACTGCTTTGCTTGTTTGATCATGAATTATTTGTTAAACTTAAATAATTTCTGATTTACAAAAGGTTTGTCCAACATCCCAAGAACTTTGGTCTAATTGCTTCCTACCTGGAGCGAAAGGTAAGACCTTTTTTAATACAAGTAGAGCCTAGGGTGGGCTCCCTAACTTTGCAAATGTAAGTCATTTATCCCAGCATCATTTTCTCTTCCTGGAAAAAAAATTAAGTCCAAAAAAAGTTACTGCTTTGACAGCATTTTATAATACTTGATCAGTAACACAATCAGTGCATGCAAACACCTAACAAAAGTTAGTGAACTGACACTGTTGACAACAATAAAAGAGAATGACACTTCATTGAGTTTTGATCTTACTTTCTTTTTGAAGCAGGTAAGCTTCTTTAACTACCTCTGTGCTTAGATAAGGACATAATCAGCTCTGCTGAGCTACTGTGCTAACTCCAAGAAGTCTTGCCACCACCTTTCAAGTCAGTGGGATCCTACTGCTGGCTGAATTAGTCTTTAGAACTAGTTTAAGTCTTTAGAACAGATTTCGCAGAACTGGTGTAGGAATTAATGGAGAATTAGGATTTGCTAAGACTACCTACAGTATCTTGAGTACATATGGCTGTCATGATAAATAGAAGCTTTCAAACTTGCAAGTTGTCTCCTATAGATTAAATCATGCAGACTGAAGTAGCCAGGGGATATTATGAATACATGAGACTTGTTTAACACTATAATTTGATGCATAGTTGTATTGTTGTATTGTTGTATTTGTGTGTGAATTCACTTCCCTGCTGAGTAAACAAACCTAATAGAATCTTATTTTAGTCTGGGGGCTGAATAGTTTAAGTGTTGAGAGATATTAAATACCAAACCCATAGTTTCTTACAGGATTAAAGCCTAATCTTATTTTTTAATTCTTTTTCACTTTAGAATGTTCCCGACTGTGTATTATATTATTATTTGACCAAGAAAAATGAAAACTATAAGGCCCTTGTGCGAAGAAATTATGGTAAACGCAGAGGAAGAAACCAGGTATCTAAAATTTATTCATCACTTGGGTATTGTTATTCTATTGTTTCATATTTACAACTGCCTTACTGTCCAATACAGCAAGTCTGTTACATGCAGGGGGTGGCAGGTGAAGGAAAATAATCATTTTTCGTTTACTGCTTTTTTCCCTTTTTAAATTTTAAGTAATCATGACTTCAAGGGTGTTCTTGGGTAGTTTGCTTGTAATTCTGTGAAATACCTCCTTCCTTTGCATATTTGTGTTGGGACCAACAGAAATTAGGTTTAGCATGTGGCTTGCAGTGGGGAATATATAATCACTTCATAATCTCAATGTTTGTCAAAAAGCAGAAATTAATAGTCATGTTTACTTGGTGGTCAGGCTCCAAGTCCAACTGGATTTCTCAGTCCATAAATTGTTTGTTTTTCTTGGATAATGCATATAAACCAGAAAGATTTCGGTAACACCCATGTACCCAAGGGCATAAATTTGTGAATTTAGCTCACTATAAAGGGAAACACAAGGTGCTCTGCCTGACTTTGTAACTGCTCCTGTGAATTCTAATTTATATGTGAATAACTCAATGTGTGGGTAGGAACACTGGAGTTGCTGTTTGTTCAACTCTAATTACTTGCTCTTTGAATTTTAGCAGGGTTGTAGGTTTTAATTGCTAGTTGTTGATCCACATTAAGTACTACAGCAGATAACTAAAATTTGGGCAACTGCTAGACAGGCTTCCTGTGTGCTCTGTTAAGGGTGCAGATAAGTGTCAGGATTCATAAGTCTGAAGAATGCTGAAGTGTACTTGCAAACTCAAGGAAATACTCTAAGCCTTCTAAATGGCAAAACTTACCATATCTGAAAGTTTAAATTCAGAAGTATTGTCATTAGCATTCTAGTAATGCTGTAGAAAGGAATTGCATAGTACCAAAAATCATACTTGCATTTCTTGATTTCATTAGTGATTAATTACCAACACGTATAACAGCTAGTAAAAAAAGAACTAGAGAGTGCTGAACTGCCTTGCTTGCCAGAACTTTTATCTTACGGTTGCAGAATGCAGTTCATCCCCCTTCTCCCTCCTGTGCCCCAGCTTTGAAGCTGATATTTTTCATATCTCTGAGTAGCAACCTGAAACTTTGTTGCTGATCAGCAGAGGCAAGTCATGTAAGATTTATGATATGCTCCAAGATGAGCTTATGCCAGTAACGGGTGCTTCAGTTTGAACTCTTAATAGTTCATATATTTTTGTAAATTAGAAGGCAAGCAAGTGGAATATTGCCATGGAGAAGAAGATATTAATCATGGTAATGATGGTGAAATCCTGAGAATGTAGCGAGTACAACTTGACTCGAGTTTTAGTGTGGACACCTTTACTTTAGAGGAGCTAAATGCTAGATTGCAATCCGTCAAGAGATTTAAAGCTTGTGAAATTCTGTTACTGTTTTGTGTCTTCAAATATATCTAGCAAGGGCTTTTTATAAAATGCTACCTAAACTGTTCCAGAATGTTCACTGAGACAACTAAGAAGTGCGTTGTAAACCAAATATCCTTCAAACGGAGGGCAAGTTTTTAATGGAGTATCAGAAGAAAACGTGGCTATACGATGCTTTTGCATTGATTACAGAGAATTCCTTAAATACCTCCTTGAACGAAGGCTCTCTCTGAGTAAAGTTTCTCCTAGAGAGGTGGTGGTGGGTCAGGGCTGTGTTCCTGTGCACTGGCTGCCTGCTCAGCACAAGTGCATGGCCGCAGATGGAGCCGAGTGCCTCCAGAGCAGCTGGTTCATCCAGTGAGCTGACGAGCCAGAAATTCGCTGGATGTCTGTGCCGGCCAATCAAGCCTGGCTCGGTGGGGATTACCTCTGGTGACTCCGGTGAGATTAGAAGGTTGTATGTGAGATGGGCAACTCTGCTGCAGGCAGCTTAAGTGGCAGAATGACACAATTTCCTGGAATAAACACGTTGCTGGGTCAGGCGGCCTCTGCTAAAGAGCTGTGTGATGTCGGTGCTGGTGTGGGTTTTGTCCTTTTGAATTGAGCCCCGAGTTAAAGCCCGTCCCCTGGCCTGGATAGTAAAAGTTTTAATCAACAGATGAATGTGCAGGTACGTCGCTGAGCGAGGCTTCGACTGTTTTAAGGTTTGTGTTTAACCTGCACTTGACCTATTGATATGCATGTTAAATAAATTCACTGTGAAATAGAGAACCCTGTTATTTACAAAGTGTGATGTTAAGTTAGTGAGGCAAAAAGAACAGAGGATTTTCAGCAGCTTTTCAGAATAGATTATATGTAAAATACAGATTTTATTTAAAAAAATTTTTCTTTTATTCTTGAAACCGCATTTTTTAACTGTGCTTTTGAGGCCAATCTAGCAGGATGGAAAAAAATTATCTTAGCATGTCTCTGACATCTTGTTCTTGCATAATCAAGTAATGGCAGAATCTTAAATGCTAATAATTTGCAGGAAGATGATAGTGGTTAGTGTTTGGGCTTTCTGCCCCAGTTCACATGATGAAAATGTCAAAACCAAGACCTTTTTGTGACTATTTCCAGCCTCAGTTTTGTTAGTGAAACAGTGACACCTGCTGCTACAGTTACAGGAAGGTTGGTTCCTGTGTGAAAAAGAAAAGCCTATTTTGAGGAATTTTTCAGTGGATTGTAAAATCTGAGTTAATGAAGTCCTAGATCAGCAATCTCATAGTTCTCTGTCATTGTCTTTCCATGAATTGCCAAGGGTACTTTGGGAAATTGTTTGAAATGTAGCTTTATATAAATATGACATATATCTTGCTTTTTGAAGTTGACTTGCAGAGTCTAATGCCTGGTAAGGAACAGATTGGTTCTGCACAGACCATATTTGAGTGAGACCATCTGGGTATTGCAGTTCTTCTGAATGGATGACTCATTAAAGGCAGTGGTTTTTTAACCCATTCAAGCTCTTTTAGTTTAAACTCCTGTGTGGCCCTATCCGACTCCCCACCTTCTCTTATGTTCTGTAGTTTCTTACAAAAACGTATTTAAAGAATATGGCAGAATTTAAACTGTAATCATGCATTTTAAATAAACTGAGATATTTTCAGAGAGGAGGAAGAGAGCTCTTTCTTCCTCCTCCCACTCCCCTTGCCTTTAAATGGAGGCCTGCCTGCTAAAACCTCACTTGCAGCCTCAGTTTCTTTTCCCATTCTTTCGTATGGTGTCTAGTACAGAAAGGTTGGACTTTTTGGTGGCACTTAAATCATAACCTTGTTGCAGAGACTGTTCAGCATCAAAGTGCAATATGGATTAAGCATCAGATGCTTGATGGGCTGCTGGCTTTTGAGGCCCATCAGCAGTATTCATTCATGTGTTGTTTGCTTCGCATAAGCGTTCTGGTAATTTGGGGAGTAGGTAACTACATGGTTTATTTAGTGGTAGCCAACTACTGCTTGGGATTTTAGTCTGGAGAGGAAGGGATTTGCAGGCGAGCTGTGGACATAAAAATACAGTGGTGTTGGAAAGCAGGATGCTTTGGCCATGTACGGATACATCATGAAGGATGGCAAAAAGCAGTATTTAGGCTCCTAAATATATTTAGGGAGGATACCAACACTAAAACTTAATGAAATCTTTTCTGTAGCCACATTTGATAAATCTTTCCTGACACTTTTTGTTTGTTTTTCCCTGTATGAGCAATGTCTTTTTTCCTAATGCTTTCTTAAAACACCACAGGATACTTGGCTTGCCTAATGTTAGGCCACCTCTAACAGTGAAGTCAGACAGGAAATGCAAAAGCTTTTTTGTGTGTGTGATAAGGAATAGCAAAAACAATGCCACACTTTTTGTACTTTTTTTTTAGGGTTTTGGTTTTTTTTGTTTTTGTTTTTGTTTTTTAATTTATTTACTTATTTTTTTAGCAGCTGTAAGGGACCATGTTGGTAGTTCTGTGTAATCACATTCAGTAAGAGAAATTTCTTCCATTAATTCCTGTTTGTACCTTCTGGAAAGTTTAAATCAAATTTCTGTGCTTTCTAAAATAAGATACTCTTGCACATGGTAGTCATCTGGATTGCTTTGAAAGACAAGAAATGAGAGTGCCTTAACAAGGAATGTGTAAATAGTGTTTTATGCTGTTTTCCTTAGGATAATAACAGGTAATTACTTTGTCATTTGCCAGTGATCAATGTGCTTGTAAAACTGTAATCTCAATAAAGACTTTAAAAAAGTTCTTTAAAAAATGAAATTCTAGGCTATAATTTTCCTTCTGCAAATTCACTGGAAGTGTAAGTCTAAAACGCCTGACCCCATTTTTTGAACATTTATATTTCTTAATTACAAATGACAGTGTTGAGAAGGTGACTTAGAGTTGGTCGTAATTTTCATGCTACGAGATCTGCTTCCAAGTTGTGAGCTATCACATTTCACTGTTTCAAAATGGACAACGTTAAAAATAAAATTAGAGAGGAGCAACTCCATTACTATGCCAGATGTTGGTCAGACCTCTCTTTTTTAGTGTGGCATACAACAGCACATGTAATAGTTGACACATGTACGTGTACGTTACCACCTCTTTGCTCACTCTGCAGAAGAAGCCTGTACGAGTTGCTGCATCTTTGTGTGATCAAGTTATTATAATATGTGAATCCCATTTCATTTCAGCAACAAATTGCTCGTCCTTCTCAAGAAGAAAAGGTAGAAGAAAAGGTAGAAGAGGAAAAAGCAGACAAAGCAGAGAAAAAAGAGGAGGAAAAGAAAGATGAGGAGGAAAAGGATGAGAAGGAGGAATCTAAGTAAGTATATGGACTGAAAATGGATTGATTCAGCCTAGATTGCATTTTTCTATTTTGCGAATATCAGAACAGGATTTGCATTAGCCTGCAGTGAAATCTGGACTGAAAACTGTTCTATTTAGGCTAGCTTTTGTGCATTAAACAATTTTTTTAGATGTATGAATTTCTCTGTCTTGCTGAACTAATCAAACTGGTGAAAAAAGCCATGGGATTATTTTTTTTGCACATGTAATAATATTCATATCTTGCTGGTTTGGGCTTTTTTTTGTATGTTCTGTCACAGTTCATGCTTGCTTTGACGTTGATAATGTGCATCTACGTTATTTTCTAGCAACTCTAAACTGTGGACAGTAAGTGAATTCTGTTTCACTAAAGGTGTCTTTCGGGTTTGTGGAGTTTCACTTGTGGTTTATTTTGGCTTTATGGGGTTTTGTACATTGATATTCAGGAATATCTGTCCATAATGGCTATCTGAATGTGACTGAATTCTATTTTAACTAATCCCAGAGAGAATACCAAAGAAAAGGACAAAACTGAAGCTGCACCAGAGGAAACAGAGGAAAGGGAGCAGACTGCTCCTAGGGGCCGAAAAACTGCCAATAGCCAAGGTCGTCGTAAGGGCAGAATCACCAGATCAATGACAAATGAAGCTGCACAAGCAAATGCTGCTGCAGCTGCAGCCACTGAAGAACCACCTCCACCTCTTCCACCCCCACCAGAACCTTGTGAGTAGCATTTATAGGACACTCGGGGACCCATCTGTTAATCAGGCTCTTCACTGACATGAGGCCCTTTTCTGTGCATCTGTTTTCTTAGGGCTGCTTGTATTTTGTGACTCTGTGGTACTGTTAAACTTCACAAGTGTAACTTCATGAATAGTATATGTGTAATCCGATGACTTTTAGAATCATGTGGGGGTTGGGAAAGGCAGTTCGACCTTTCTGTGATAACTACATTTTCTCTCTTTGCAGGGTTAATGATGGATCTGTAGAGATCCAAAAGCCTTTGACACAGATTCACTTATGGGCTGTAGCTCACAGAGGGTATCATTAAATAAGTAGGCCTGATACTTGAGTACTTGCAGGAGTTTCGTAAGCTGAAATAGATCCTAGCAAGTTGTTTTTGTTGTTGTTTTTGCATTAGATGGCAAGAGGCTTCTTTTAAAATGTTACTTTCTTGGCACATGGTTAAAAAAGACTATGCTGTCTCTGACCGCATTTCTGAAAAGGCTAACATAATTTGTGGTGGTGCAGAAATACCAGCAAACAGAGTAGCTTGTGGCTAGTAAATAATTATCTAGGATGGCAGGGCAGGTTTGGTTGTTTTTTCTTGCACTGCTCTGCTGTGGCAGTTTGCTCCTGGCTCTTCAACTGGGTACTTCAGGCAGCTGCTATTCTAGAATTTGTAACAGCTCTGTTGTTGCTCAGATATTTTGAGTATCCTAAAGAACAAAGTGGGCAAATCAGTTCTCATTTAACTGTAAACATCAGAGATTGTGATAGACATTCTTGCTCAGTTGAGGTGGGGGGGTTTTGTCAGTAGCTAGACTAAGGCACTAGTGGGCTTTGCTTTTTCTTTTTTTAACCATTTCTGCAGTGTTTTCTGGGAAATCCAAAATAGCTTTTCAATGGATCAGATGCTTTATAGTGTCCTACTTTTTATTATTTTTTGATGGAAGTTGTGGAAGGGTCCATGTTGCATGCTGTGCATAATGGCACAACTTATGAAAAGGAGATGAAGGCTGTGGCAGCTTAATGGCATTCAGAAATTTAAACAGAATGATACAAATCCAGATATGTGATGGAAAAGTATTTTATGTTGAATTCTACGTAGTTTCCTGCTTGGTTTTACTTACTACTTTTTGGTTTTCTTTTATTTTTCATTGAGGTGGTTCCTATGATATCTCTAACTTCGTTTAAAGGAGAATGACTACTTCCCACTGACCAAAGCAGCTTTCCTAAATGAGTTGAACAAGCCTTAATGTAAACAGATTAGTTGACGGGGGGATGCGTGATTGGTGCCATAATAGTGAATCCTGGTCCTTTCTCTGATCCAATATCTGAAGGGGGCCTACAAGGATGCTGGGGAGGGACTCTTCATTAGGGACTGTAGTGGTAGGACAAGGGGTAATGACTTTAAACTTAAACAGGGGAAGATTAGGTTAGCTATAAGGAAGAAGTTCTTCACAGTGAGGGTGGTGAGGCACTGGAATAGGTTGCCCAAGGAAGTTGTGAATGCTCCAACCCTGGAGGTGTTCAAGGCCAGGCTGGACAGAACCTTGGGCGACATAGTTTAGTGTGTGGTGTCCCTGCTCATGGCAGGGGGGTTGGAACTAGATGATCTTAAGGTCCTTTCCAACCCTAACTATTCTATGATTCTATGATCAGTGTTTTTGTTTTTTTTTAAGCTTCTTCAGAGCCTGTGGAGACATCCCGCTGGACAGAAGAAGAAATGGAAGTTGCTAAGAAAGGTAAACCTTGCAAAGCTTTTGACTTACTTCTGAATACCTTTTTTTACACAATTACAATTACTTACTGAATTACAGAATATGAGTGCTGTGATATTTTGCAACACTACCTTGAATGAATAATTCAAGATTTGCTGTTGGTTTTTATTTAAAAAAAAAAAAAAAAGGAAACATCTTTAGTAGACAAAATAATTCTTTTGAGACACATGTTGACTATTTTCATATGGCTCACTTAGAACTGTTTGATGTTGTACTTGGTCCGTGGAGTACAACATGGACTCACACATGTCCATGTTGGGAAGGTGTGTGTGTGTCATGTAACTTCTTAAAGTAATATGCTTTTGTATAAGACATTCTTTTCATAGAAAAGCTAATGTAGTTTATAACTTGTCTATTCATTTGGCAGATACTGTTACCTGTAAATTTTATGCATAAAATCAGTATTTTACATTACTTCAGCAGAAGTTTTACATATTAGCAAGAGCAAAGAGTTAAGTTTGAAGGCTTCGTAAGCAGACATTCAGGTTGACACCACTTTTTTTCACTCAGTAAGTAGTTATCACGTACATTGTTATAGTGAGAATTCTCTTAGGACAGCAGTACTTCTGTATCTTACCTTCCCACAAGCATTTATTAGGGTTTGGAGAGCTGAATTATTTGTCATAGTAAATATTGGTTCTTATGTATTTGAACAGGCCTAGTGGAACATGGACGAAACTGGGCAGCAATTGCCAAAATGGTTGGGACAAAAAGTGAAGCTCAGTGTAAGAACTTTTACTTCAACTATAAAAGGAGACACAATCTGGACAGCCTCCTCCAACAGCACAAACAGAAGGTAAGGACGGTGGGCGCTGAATATTTTGCAGGGGAAAACTTGGCATCTTTCTGAAGTCATTCATCACACTTCACTAAGACTGTTTTGCAATCACCACTTGGGTTTGTGTTGTGACATGCATCTCCTAGAAAAGGTGGCTGATGCTCACTGACCTGTGGCACTAATCAATTCTTGCTTTAAAGTGCAATAGAAAATTTTCTATCAGAACACTCAAGCCTGAAGAATAGCGCTCTGAAAACCACATTCCTCGTAAGTACATCAGCAACTATAAAAGTTCAGGTCATCACTGTACAGCAGTTACCTTGAAACACAGTAAGCACTAACCTTGCAAAATGAAGCAAGAAAATTGGCAGAAGCCCAGGAACTGAAAGTTTTGGGGCATTTAAAGTAGAATTCTGAGTGCTGAAATCCTCTAAACTTAGTGTTATCCTAGTCTTCTCTCACTTACATGAAAGTGTCAGTGTGTGTTTGCTGCAGTACTTCTGTTGTCCACCAAACATATCTTGAGACAGTAGTTTCTTCCCAAACTTATTTTTGGTGAGAGGCAGCAAAAGCTGGCCTGAGATTCAGAGTGTTCTCTTTTGAATGAATCTGTGCTGAACAGAGATTCCATCTGTCATTTCAACCTCAAATTGATAAACAAGAATGCATGTAAAAGGAAATAATATTTGCAAATCTAAATGCTATGTTTTCACCAGTCTTCACGAAGACCCCGTGAGGAGCGAGATGTATCACAATGTGAGAGTGTAGCTTCAACTGTGTCAGCTCAGGAGGATGAAGATATTGAAGCATCTAATGAAGAAGAGAATCCAGAAGACAGTGAAGGTAACTTTTTTCCAGGAATGCAACTTGTGTGTGCATGGAAAGGGACCTACGTTTTGTGCCAATTATATGCTCAGAAAGCTGTGTTCCACTCCATAATGTAATGCTCAAATACATATGGCTAAATGTGGGTGTTTTGGTTTTTAGTTGTTGGTATTTTTTTTAAGCTGTACTGTGTACGTGTGCAATTCAGCAAGTTGTCCATTTCTACAAGTAAAAATTAATTACTGTTTTTACAGCTGATATGTTAAAATTGATGGATCCTTGTTGCATCCATTTTTTTTTTAACAAATGTTAAATTATTGATGTTGGAACTAGATGATCCTAAGGTCCTTTCCAACATAAATCCTTCTATGATTCTATGATGTGGTTCTAAGGAATGAAGGTTCCTATCAGAAGATAAGACTTGAATATATCATGTATGTGGTAGGTGTTGCCATAGTTCTTCCTGAATGTTTTGATTTTTCTAAAAGCTGTCTATAATATAATGGAGTTCATGAACTAGGCTAAAGAGAGGAGGAAGGTTCTTTACTACAAAAAACAATACCCTTGTATGACTGGTATCCAGTTGTTGATGCTGTTTACACCTTTCACAGTGCAAAGAAGGCATTTTCAATAAAACAGTGGTGATTCCCAAAGGAAGTAAACTAGAACTGTTAACTTACAGCAAGAGTTGCAAGCCAGCATGTCTATAGATGTGAATAATTTTCTTGTCAAACTTTCATTTTCACCAGGTGCTGAAAATAGTTCTGATACAGAAAGTGCTCCATCCCCAACTCCAGCAGAACCTGCTAAGCCAAGTGAAGAAACTCCATCTGAGAGTGCTGCTTCAAAAGTAACCCCTGAGGTGACAACAGAACAAGAATCTACCATTAAACCTGCAACCAGCACATCTCCCTCTTTAACAACCCAAAGTGTATCAGCAGCTGAAAGTCAGAACCCTGAACCACAGGTTAAGGAAGAAATAAATAATGAGGCAGAAGAGCCTATGGAGGTTGACAGTAGAAGCCATCCAGTTGAAGCTAAGCCTGTGATTACTCTTCCAGTGCATACCAAAGTAGAACCTGTAGAGACTGAAATGAGGCTACCAGAGAATATTCAAGTGAAAATAGAGAGTGATACCAAAGAGAGAGAAATGGAGAAACCCAAGGAAAAGTCAGAACCAGAGGAAATGGACTATAGTCTGTCACAACAGGTTAATACAGCAAGACAAGAATCCCATTCAGATAATGATTCGAGTGCCACCTGTAGTGCTGATGAGGAGGTTGATGGAGAACCTGACAGACAAGGGTGAGTTTAATTGTTTAGCATTCAAATATTGCCATCTGTTATTTTTATAGTGTGATTGGTGAGTGTGGGATAGTATGTGGGCTCTCCATTCCCTTTAGTGAAAAAACTGTTTGAATGTAGACCCAGAAATGTGGAGATGAAGTTATAATCGATTCTTGCTCTCACAAACTCAGTTTAGTAGAATGCATCCAAACCTCCTTGAATTTGACAGGGAAAACAGCTGGAATATATCTTTTAGTAGGAGATGAAAATTGCTTTAAATAATATAATAATCTAGGGGCATAAAATATTGACATTTTAGTTACCTTTTAACATTCCATGTTTATTTGCTTGTATAACCTCTGTAGTCCTGTACCCAGTTACTATCACAGAACCATGTTGTATCAATCAGCAGAACTAAATCTCTTGAAGGCTCTTAGTGATAGAGTAGTGGAAGTATTTCTCACTCTTACCAGTCAGGGTCCCTAAATTACGGGCAAGTGTCCTGAGAAGTGGATGGCCACTTTCTCCATTGTCTTCATGCAAACTTCCTAGTTCCTGGAAACTTGGCCCTAAACATTCTGGATAACCCACATGAGTATATAGGGCTGTAAGTGGACAACACTGTACATCTTTGGAATCATTTATCTTTTTGGGATGGCTGACACACCACTGATAATATTTGAAGTCTTTTTAATATTCTCTTGGTGCAATTCCTGTGTAACCATAGCATAGCACCAGACCCAATGCCCTCTCCCTCTCAGTGGCCTTAATATACATGCAGTACCAAGGATAGATGTTAAATGTCAAAAGTATCCAGTATCATTGTTGTGCACATGGTCTGTGGAAAAGTGCAGTTGAGGGTGTTTTTGTGCTCTCTTGCCTCTTCAGACATCAGCTTTCCACTTCACAAATATATTAGCCCTCCACGTGAAAGTAGTCTGTTGTATACTACTCCTTATTTATTTCCTGTGCTATATCTAGTGTTCCCTATCTATTTTTTTCCCCAAAACCATTCTTTATAAAGAAGGTTGCATTGTTGCAGTACTGCGCATATAAAGACTGCATACATAAATTTCCGGTATGGTAGGTTCTGAACACTTCTTTTGGTATTTCTGTGTATTATAAAAATACAGCAGCATCTGTTGCCTCTTCTACCAGACATGCTGTAGGACAAATGCAACAGGACTTTGATTTTTCAGCTATTTGTCCAGTGTGTTAAATGTGTTGTTTTTTCTAAGTTGAGAGACATACTTTTGCCCGTGAATTTATTAAGATGTTTAATCTTTGTCTTTATGGTGATTTATTTTTTTTTTCCCCTTCCTTCTGTCTCCCTTTCCAGTATCTTCAGCAGGGAGTCAAAGCCCTCACTATTAAATCCCACTGGGTCAATACTGGTATCATCCACGATAAAGCAAGGGCAGATGGATCTACAACAGCTTCACCACCGAGCTGCCGTCATACCACCTATGGTATGGGCTATTTTAAGTGATATTTGAAGGAGTGTCTGTTGTCCCTGAAACTATTTGCAACACTACAGCAGCAAAAAATTGTGAAACAAATGAAGAAATAATATCATTTGCTTTGTTTTGTACTTTTGAGGGGGAAAATAAGTTAAATACACAAGTAGGAGCTTAAAAAACAGGTGTGGACCACTTGAAACACTCATACATAGACTGTAGCTGCTGCAGTGGAGGCATTGAGCAAGATAGTTACTTTAGTAAGTACCTGTATTAATGTACTTGATGTTAATACCTTCCTGCCCTTGTAGGTTTCTTGCAGTCCCTGTACTGTTCCTGTTGGAACACCAGTGAGTGGTTATGCGCTGTATCAACGGCACATTAAAGCAATGCATGAGTCAGCACTGCTGGAGGAGCAACGCCAGAGGCAGGAGCAGCTGGATATGGAGTATCGAAGTGCTGTAAGCCCTTGTGGCACTTCCAAGAGCCCTAATGTTGAGTGGGAAGGTAGGCATTTTCACATCTGTTACGGAAACAACCCTGCGTTTTATGTCTCTGTGTTACAATGCTGCCTCATTTAAGAATGGAAGCTTAGTGTACCAATAATTAATAAGTGCTCTTTCTGATGGCACTTGGTTAAAGGAAGCTGTCTGCTCCAGAGAACCTGCTGCAGTTACAGTGTTGGAGAACTACCTCGTAGCCCCTTTAGATAAAGCAGGAAAAAAAGGCTCTATTCAGGTGAAATCCAAACATGGGTTCTTCCTACAGAGAGAGATTCAGAAGTGTGTGCAGGTGAGAGGACCCAGATAAGTGCATGTTCTGGGAGAGCACCTTTCAAAAGCTTAAGGTGAAGATGGGAGGGAATTGCTGAAGGAGTATGAGGAATGTTTTACTGCACTGGACATACACGGACATTGAGCCCTGGAGTAGGGCATAAAAGAACTGTCATACTCCAGCCTGTGTGTCCTCAGAAGGGCTGTGTGAAAGGTTCTTTCTCTTGGGGATATGATGGTTGGTTGCTTTTGTATGTATAGGGGATACGTGGAAGCAGGGTTTGAACTGAACTCTGCAATCTGGACCTGTTTCCTGAACGTGGCTCTTAGTGTGACCTCCAGTACAGAACAAGGCTAAAACTGCTCACAGAACCTGTCAGGGTGACTGAATGAGGAACTATCTGTTACAGTTGCTGGTTACAGGATTCCCATGGGCAGTGTAAATGTTATGTTGTCCAAGTTGCTGCTTAAGAGCCGCAGGATACATTTATTAGCTTTCCTTAGACATACGTATTATGGGTTTTCTTTATGTATATTGGCTATATTTTAATTCTTTGAACTGAAGCTATTTCATCAACAGCTTGCAAATTGCAAACAGCTTAGCAGAACTTTGGGGTTCTTGTGTGCAAGAAAAGCATATCCTATGGGATGCCCAGTTCCGTACCTCAGCAGTGTGTAACTTTTTGCCTCAACTTCCCTTACTAGAAAAGGAATAGATCCACAAACTGTACATTGTAACATGGAACCAAACCGAGCAAGATTAATGTGCTGAATGTTACAATGTTAGAGATGTCATCACAGTTGTGTAATTCTGTATTTTTAGATTTTATATGCCCATGTGTTCTGTTGTCTCCACAGTATTAGCAACAGAAACCATCACGTTCTTTGAAACTCGAGTATATTTAATATGCATAACTATTTTAAATTATGTTATGAAAATGCTTCACCTTTATTTCTTTTACCAAAGTAAAATGAAAGTAGTATAACCATTTTTTGCCTTTTAAAATTTTGAGAAGGGAGCTGGTAGATTTGAGGAGGGGAGGTAAGATTGTGGGTTTTGGAAGTTGCTTCTTTAGGTGGAAGGTCTGAGGTTGCTTAAAAGTACAATTTAACTGAAGAACTACCTGAATAACTCTTGGCATTGGCAGTACACAATTATGAAGTGTGGGAAAGTTCTGGGGTGAAGTCTCTGCCAGCATAAATCAAGGTGGTTATTGAGGCAAACAGAGAGGGAGGGATAACATGGTTAATGTAAATGGGTTCTACGAGCCTGGACATCTTAGTCTGAAAACCAAAAAGGACTGAGATTGTGATCAGATGATTACGATAGCTACTTCCTAAGATACACTGTGCATGCGAACCTTGTCTGCTAACTGCTGCATGCAGCAGAGAGCCCACAAACTTGTTTAGAAACCTTGTATTGCATACATCAGAACACTGCTGATGTTGTGGAGCATCTTGTCAAACTACAAGAGCCTGACAACTTACACGCTACCATGAGATAAAATATTAAAGATCCTTTCTTTATGGAGGTTAAAGATACAACTTTACAGCTGCAGTAGACTTGTTCTGGCTCGTAATTTTGGATACTTAAATTGTCCATTGCCAGAGAAAAGAAATTTCTGAAGTTCTTAATTGCCTAAATTCAGGGAAAATACATTTTTCCCTTTAAACACCATTGGTGGGCAATACTGGTATTTGAAATTTGATTTGTAACTTCTTTGGGCAAACAAGGAAGGGAGGCTTTTGTCTGGTGGGATTGGTGTGTAAGTCTGGATGTACTTGCATGTAAACCTGACTGGTGCACAGGATTTGGAAAGGAATCTTCTTGAAATGAAATCTTTTTCAGTGGTGGAGCTTTCACTTAAAAGGACCTAAAGAATCCAGATACAGTTTTTCACCTGCAGAAAGTATGAGAGAGTTTTTCAAAGCTTTGGATATAGAAGTATAGGAGCAAGAGCATATTAAATTAAGCTGTATCTTAATACTACATTTAATTGTAACATTTGTACCTGATGGGTATGTCTGACATTTGATTAGGGCCTTTGTTAAAATTGTGCTGTAAACTGAACGTTTTGACTCCAATTTCTAATCCAGGTTTTTTTTTCTTTCTGATAACTTTAACCTTCACAGGAAAACCAGTGGCCTATATGCCTTACTCTGAGGTCAAGCGAGCAATAGAACAGGAAGCACAAGTGCAAAACACAGCAACAAGGTCAGCATCACCGTACAGACTGTCTCCAAGAGAAGTCAATAAAGCCTCTCCCCAGCCTGATATGAATGCAGCTCGCTATAGTGTCCCGCCAGGTAAGTACCTTGTTAGGTATCACAGGGATATGTAGTCTTGCTTTGGAAGCTGGACTGCTGAAATTTGATGCAGTATCAAATTAGTCTCTAAATGCTTTGTAAATTAACAAAAGAAGAAAATAGATTGTTTTCCTTGCGCATGTAAATTTCAAGCTCCTTTGAGATTGTATTTTTGTTCTTTGTTGCTGCATTAGCTGCATAACATGTATTTTGTTAAAGCAAATAGGGTGATCTGGAAAGTATTAGAACAGCATTGGGACAAAGTCATCAAGAGTTTTTCAGCTTAATACAAGCACTGTCATATTCGTGGGTGGCCTTTCTTGTGAAGGGAGGAGTTAAGGAAAAGAGAAAGCTGCCACTATCCTTGGCATTAGTTTCTGACTGTAATTGCTTAATATTATAATCCAAGTGTTTTATAAAACAGTGAAATAACTGGCAAATCTTCATTGTGAAGCTTGGGTTATTGCTTTACCCTTCAGAGTGTAATGTCATGCTAAGAAAAGACAAAAGCAGGGAAGCTTAGATTATTCTTGACTCAGTTGCATTCCGTTCAAAGAATAAGAACTTTCTTTAAAAACAGGAAAACAGCAAAGAACTTGAATGTGCCCTGGGCTGCTGTTTTTAAAAGTTTAGTTTTCAGAGTCTGCGATTCTACAGTGCAGCTTTTGCCATTTGTTTCTGAACTTTGATGCCAGGTTAGATATTTTCCACTCAGTTTCTATGCATAACGTACACTTGGATATAGTGAATTTCAGAGTTGTAAATACAGCCAGATAGCTTTTAGGTAGTGTTCCCATCAGAAATTATCAGAGGAACTTGTTATTTCTGTTCCTCTTGTCTCTTTAACAACTAGCAGAGCTGAAACAGACTGTAGTGTTTAACGTACAATTCTTTTCCCCCCAAGTTCTCCAGCCAGCACCTCACCAAGTAATAACCAATATACCTGAAGGAGTCCGCCTTCCAACAACCAGACCCACGAGACCACCACCACCACTCATTCCATCCTCCAAAACAAGTGTGCCATCAGAAAAGCCTTCCTTCATCATGGGAGGCTCAATCTCACAAGTAAGAAAACTATTTGAAAATCTCTGCTTACATCAATATTTGCATTTTTGCCAACCTTCAACATCTTGTACTGGCTTATGTGTGCACAGCATTAACATTTAAGACCTATACATGCCACCTCTAAAAGTCCAGGAATTACAGGTGTTTTAGGAATGGCACATCTTGCAGTTATTTACATTTAGGAGCATGGCTGAGGATGCCCAGCTTTGGTGAACTGCATCTCCAGACTATCTTTAATACTTTGCAGCGGTGTACTGTACATTTTAAGATAGGATCGTAGTAGTATTAGGATTCTCCTGTAAACATAGATGTGAATCTTCACTCCACAAACAAGAATTAACATATATTTGTTGTTTCAGGGAACACCTGGCACTTACTTAACATCCCATAGTCAAGCTTCCTACACCCAAGAAACTGCAAAGCCATCAGTGGGTTCCATATCTCTTGGGCTGCCAAGGCAGCAGGAGTCAGCCAAATCTGGTAAGAAAAGAAAAGCTGACATGTGTTTTATACAGACTATTTAATGACTTGTAATTAAAGAAAAAAAACAAACCCAAAACTTTTCTTCTTTTTTCTTCTTCTGAATAGCTTCCCTGCCCTATATCAAACAAGAGGAATTCTCTCCCAGAAGCCAGAATTCCCAACCTGAGGGACTCCTGGTCAGGGCACAACATGAAAGTGTGGTTCGAGGTAAAGAAAATCACACAGATTAAGTAACTTTGTCAGAGCCTGCGAAAACTGAGGGAATTAACTTCTAGAGCTCAAACTGCTGAAGTGTTATTTTTAAGTATTATATGATTATATAAGTACCATAAGATTTTATGATTAATCTGCTCCCTATTTCCAAGGCATGAGTATTTGTAGCTAGCTCCTCCTGTCTGCATGTCTCATTTAAAAACAATTGTTTCATGGCATGCCAGTATCAAAACGGAGCTGTTCACTAGAGCATACACGGAGCAATACATGTCAAATATCCAAATACATCAACAGAAAAGAAACTAAATACCATGGATTAATGCTGCAGAAGGCTTTCAGTCTGTAAAAGGCTATATGAAAAGAGGAAATGACTTGCTCAAATGCATGCTGTTAAACTGACATTTTCTCTGTATTTTAATGTAAGCTAACAATTCTCACTAGAGTTTTTAATTGTTTCAACTAGAGTAGCTACTTTTTGGTTATTCTCTTATGTATCTGGATGTCTTATTTCAAATCAGGTACAGCAACGATACAAGAGGGAAGTATAACACGAGGAACTCCAACCAATAAAGTTTCTGTTGAGACCATTCCTTCTTTGAGAGGCTCCATAACTCAGGTATTTTTCTGCTTATTGAGAAAGCTGAGGCAAACCTGCATTTTTTCCAGTCACCGTGGATGTATTTGCATGACTGAAAATGTGAATTATTATCACAAGTAGGAACTGCCTTGAAAAAAGAAATTTTAATACAATCAGATGGTCAAAACTTTATTGTTGAAGTCGTCTTTACCATGATTTCATCTTTATATATATGAGTCTTTAAATAAATCCACCAGAGCCTTTGGTAAACCTAGCTGAAGGCTTATTAACAACTTCCATACTGCTTGATAAAGTAGTTGGCTTTCTACATCTAAAAACCGTTGTGGGTTTTGGTTGGAGGATTTTTTTCTCCCTTCACTGCTCTCTATTCTCTTAAATTACTGCCTGTGTTCTGAGTTACATTTGATTTATTGAACTTCAGGGTACACCAGCTCTGTCCCAGTCTGGCATAGCAGCTGATGCATTATTGAAGGGAACCATCACCCGGCTAGCTACGGAAGACAACAGCCCAGAAAAGTGCCGAGAGGAAGCTTCAGCCAAAGGCCATGTTATTTATGAAGGCAAAAGTGGGCATATTTTATCTTACGATGGTGGGTATTTGTATATTCTACCTGATCAAAGGCAAGACTGCAGCATGTTCTGCTTTTATAATCCATAGCTGAAGTGTATCTGTTTCCAAGTGGTAGGTATAAACCTTAAATCACTGGGGTGCCATCTGAGAGAAGTATTGACCTGCATGTGTTTTTGAGACTCTAAGAATTAAAGTGATCCAGAAATGGTGTTGATATTATGGAGAGTCTCTTGTACTATGTATTTAAAATAATAGTTAAACTATTTAATTTCTTTGCCATTTATTTCCAATTTGTCATGGAATATTTTTATTTTGAAAGGTTAAACAAGTATCAAATAATCTGTATTAAAATCAGAATAAATGTATCCTTTTAATTGTGAACTTCAGTTGAGATACTGATAAATGAGTAACTGTTAGAACAAAGATATTTTTTAACAAATTATGAAGGATCTTTTTAAGGTTAAGATTTAAAGTTACAATATTCAATTGAAGTTATCTTGTTAAAGTATTAATGACCTGTGGTGTCATTAAATGTAGTGCTCATGTATCTCTTACTTATCATCCACATTTCCTAACCACACTCTTATAAATTTTTCCAGCTATTAAAAATGTTCGTGAAGGAACAAGGAGTCCAAGAACAGCTCATGAAATTGGTTTAAAGAGAAGTTATGATACAATGGAAGGGAATATAAAGCAAGGAATGTCAATGCGGGAGTCTCCAGTATCTGCACCACTGGAAGGTAAAACCAGCTGTGTCCAAGGTGTTCTGTGTTTTATCCAAATATTTTGCATTGATATAAGAGTATTTAGAGTTATTTTATGGAGCAGACTAAAAGAGAAATGAGATTTAAATCTTACGGTATTAACCAAATCCATGTAATAACCAGTACAATTAAAGCATGCTGGAAATAAGACTGCAGTTCAGCTAGCACTTACTCCTCTTAGTGGATCTGACACATGTGACTGACTCTGCATCACAGTCCCAGTAGGTCATGTTAGAGCTCAAACATCACCAGTGTGGTCCCCATGGACATACCCATTAGTTAAATATTGGCCTCGGCCGTGGCACAGTAACTGGGTAACACTCTGGTGCGAC
>NW_009910092.1:49732-55951 GCF_000696875.1 Nestor notabilis
GCAATAAACCTCTTCGATTATGCCAAGAAGAAGATTGCACAGCTGCTGTATCCTGCTTCAGGGCATCCCTAGTACTATTTTGATTTAATAAACTGTAATGAAACTAAGGCTGCAAAGGTCAAGTCAGGCCATCATATAACTTTTCTAATTGCTTTTTAAAAATACAAATGCAAGAAAATGTTGCACACCTGAACTGTGGAGTCTTTCTCCTTAAGTGTGGGGGTTTTACCCTGTCTTTGGGTAGCCCTTAAAGACTATTTTGCCCAGAAAGCCAACCGTATCCTGGGCTGTATCAAAAGAAGCATGACCAGCAGGTCAAAGGAGGTGATCCTGCCCCTCTACTCTGCTCTTGTGAGACCTCACTTGGAGTATTGTGTCCAGTTCTGGTGTCTTCAACATAAAAAGGACATGGAGCAAGTACAGAGGAGGGCCACGAGGATGATAAGAGGACTGGAGCACCTCCTATATGAAGACAGGCTGAGAAAGTTCGGGCTGTTCAGCCTGGAGAAGAGAAGGCTCCGTGGAGACCTCATAGCAGCCTTCCAATATCTGAAGGGGGCCTACAAGCATGCTGGGGAGGGACTCTTCATTAGGGACTGTAGTGGTAGGAAAAGGGGTAATGGCTTTAAACTTAAACAGGGGAAGTTCAGGTTAGATATAAGGAAGAAGTTCTTCACAGTGAGGGTGGTGAGGCACTGGAATAGGTTGCCCAAGGAAGTTGTGAATGCTCCAACCCTGGAGGTGTTCAAGGCCAGGCTGGACAGAGCCTTGGGCGACATAGTTTAGTGTGTGGTGTCCCTGCTCATGGCAGGGGGGTTGGAACTAGATGATCTTAAGGTCCTTTCCAACCCTAACTATTCTATGATTCTATGATTTTGTGTACACTTTCAGCAGATGGAGCAATATGAATAAGAAGTTCCTAGAATCTAGAAATTCAGTCTTGCCTTTAAGTTGCTTATGCATTTGCCTCATCTTTGGGCTTTTCTGGGATATGAGAAGCTGCTCCGATACATTTATGCTGTATCTTGGCACTCTGACACATTTTCTATCCTCAGACTGTGGAAAATCGTGAGTTCTTTGGGGGTTTGATTCAGATTCCTACTGTAAGAACAGTAAATTCAGCTCTTCCCAGATGATTCAGTATGAACTTTGATTAATTTGGAAGATGCTGAGGTATATTTTGAGGTATTTTTTCTTTTTGTTCTGCTTCCCATCATGAACACCTTTCTGTAAGTAAAGTGAAGTGTAAGAGAAAAGCAGTGGCTGCATTTGGGGCAAGAGTTAAGCTTAATTATAAAAAATACTTTGTGTTTTCTAAGTATGTTAAAACTTGCAGGAATGTAATAGCATGAATACTTCAACTGAAAGCTTATTTTTTTTTAGGGCAGGATGGTGTTTATAACATGTTGCTACAATGCCTAGCATGCTGAGGTAGGCCCTCCAGGCACTACCCTGATGCAGATACTATCTGTGATGTATGTAAGAAAGAGGAGGGTTTTGTTGGGTTTTTTGAACACTTGTTTAATTCTCTAAATTACATTCATTTTAATTTTAGGTTTAATATGCCGTGCACTGCCTAGGGGTAGCCCACATGCTGAACTGAAAGAGAGAACAGTGTTGTCTGGCTCTATAATGCAAGGTAAAATATTGTGAGTTTAGAAGGCAAGCATTAATTGCAACCTCAAAAATCTGGTTTTCTGAATCTTAAAACTGATGTTAACAATGGTAACTGTGTTAAAGGTGGAGCTTACTTTATTAAATATGTTTTTCAGAGCATAAATCAGCAGTTTTCTGATGTGCTGTACACAAAGCTAGTGTGTAAATACAGCATTTTATTTCTTCTTGGAAATCAGGCTTTTTTTAATACAAATACTTGGCAATTAGCTCTGTTTTGTAAATGAACACTGATAGCTTCCCAGACCTGTGAAGATGTGTGCTATTTCCTTTGTTTCAGCATCTGAAGTAACTTGGGATGGTTTCAGTAATGTATTGAATATTTGTTCAGTATTACTTCTGTGGTGATTTTCTTAGTCTTGAGAACATACTAGAGATTACAGCAAAGCAAAGGTCCGTTATTATGACATGTAGTTATGTGCTCTTTTTATGAAAAAAGAGACTTGGTAATTACTAATACCAGCCATGTGACTCTTTCTTTCTATAAAAGGTACACCAAGAGCAACAGCTGAAAGTTTTGAAGAAGGCTTGAAATACCCTAAACAGATTAAGAGAGAGTCACCTCCCATAAGGACATTTGAAGGAGCCATTACTAAGGGGAAACCATATGATGGAGTCACTACTATAAAAGAAATGGGTCGTTCCATCCATGAAATACCAAGACAGGACTTATTAAGCCAGGAAAGTCGCAAGACTCCTGAAATGGTGCAGACGACCAGGCCGATCATAGAAGGCTCCATATCTCAGGTGAATACAAAAAGCGCTACTACGCTCACACAGTTGCTTACAGAGGCAGGAGTGAATCAATTCAGGATATTTGAATAATCTCAAATGGGGGGTGTTTTGTTTTAAGAAAGCTACCAACTTACAAAGCTTAAACATATTTTCTGTGTATTAGATAAATCCTGAGGATACACCTGTAGGGAACATATTTGCAAGCAAATGTGAGAGAACTGACAAGTAACAGACGCTAAGATCCAATTATATTCTGTGTTAATGTGATGCAAGCAATGAACTACAATGTCAGCAATGTGAGGTTTTTACCATACATGAAGCATTGCAAGATAACCTTACCTGAGGTTTTTCTCCTTTTCAGGGCACACCCATAAAATATGAAAGCAACTCTGGCCAGTCTGCCATCAAACATAATGTAAAATCTTTAATCACTGGACCAAGCAAGCTTCCCCGTGGAATGCCTCAGCTGGAAATGGTCCCAGAAAACGTGAAGGTGGTGGAGCGAGGAAAATATGAAGATGTGAAGACCGGGGATGCAGTACGTTCCCGTCACACGTCAGTAGTCAGCTCTGGTCCCTCTGTTCTCAGGTCAACTCTTCATGAAACTCCCAAATCACAGCTGAGCCCTGGGATTTATGATGATACCAATGCTCGGAGGACACCTGTGAACTATCAGAGTCCAATGTCCAGGAGTTCACCTATGCTGAATAGAGTTAGTGAGGGTATGTTATTCCTATCCAGAGTAAGACAAGAAGTTTTAATGATTTCATTTTAAGTTAATTTTAAACTTCTTTCTGTAATCCATTCTTGTATTCTAATGGCTTCTCTCAATTTGGAGGGTGGCTAGAAGGAGTTTTGGAATGCTGTAAGATGTTAATTGAAATAAGAGAATTAAAATCTGCCATATTGTAACATGGAGGTGGGAAGACGATTCAGTCTCAATTTGCATTTAATTATGGATCATAACAAAAGAGTTACCTACAAGGGTAATGTTTTAAGGGCAAAAGCTATTCCTATGGAGGTATCTAGATGAGGAAGGTAACATGGTGAAGCGTAAGTAATCTTAGCTTTAGGATTTAGATTTTTACCAGAAATAGTTTGTGATATAAAATGCTTTCTGTGGTTTATTGTATCACATTGCAAGATCCTCTAGACTGTTCCTTGGGAGCCAGTGCATACTTAACAGCTGAATTTTCTATTAAAAAATAGGCATTTTATTGATCTGAGGTTTTCATTGGTTTTAGCTGGAATATCTTCTGGGAAGCCAGCAAATCACGAAAGGAAAAACACACTTACTCCGACACAGAGGGAGAGCGTGCCAGCAAAATCTCCAGTCCCCGGGGTTGATCCTGTAGTGACTCACAGTCCTTTTGACCCTCATCATAGAGGAGCAACTCCTGAAGTCTATAGGAGTCACCTCCCTCCTCATTTAGATCCTGCTATGCCATTTCACAGGGCTCTGGATCCTGGTAAATACTTTCATGTTGAGTTGTTTTAACTTGATAAGAGGTTATATGTATACACACTGTTGTGGTTTGATTTCAGTTTTGGGGGTTGTTTATTATCTAGTCAGGAAACATGGAAAATATGGTTGTATAAGGCTGTAACTTTCTTTTAGAAGCTGCCAGCTTGCTTCTGTTCTGTTGTAAAGTTTAGACAGTATTTTTAGATATGTATTCATGAAATATGTTAAAGCTTTCAGGAAAGCTATGCAGAGGGATGTGGAAGGTGCTATAGAATTAAAGTGTAATCAGGACTTTTCCATTCAGGACTGTGATTCTTTCTCACTGGGGGATTATCAGGTCATCCCTGGTGATGCTAAATACAGTAGACTTCCTTTTAACCTATCCATCAGTCCACTTCTGAGGTATTTTAACCTTCTTTAGGTATTTCAGCCCTTTACATCTTCAGAACTTCAGGATTTATATTTTTAATTAAGTCTCTTATGCATATCTCCAATCTTTCTGCATACAGTGCATAAATTCAATAAAACACCAGTATTAAAATACTATTTGAATTCATTTGGCACTGGCTAGAGAGAATTGATAGTGCTTCTCATTCAAATTACATAGACATCTGAAACTTCCATTTGATATCACCCAGGATGCTTCCTAAACCTTCTGGGTTTTTTTCCTCCTTCACCCTCAGCTGCTGCTGCTTACCTGTTCCAAAGGCAGCTCTCACCCACACCAGGCTACCCAAGTCAGTATCAGCTTTACGCAATGGAGAACACAAGACAGACAATCCTAAATGACTACATTACCTCACAGCAGATGCAAGTCAACTTACGTCCGGATGTAACAAGAGGATTATCCCCTAGAGAGCAAACTTTAGCTCTCCCGTATGCGGGAGCAAGAGGTATGCCTGTGTTTTTTCTGATGTTCTTTAAAGTGTGTTTTGGATATGTGATTGATTGGTTGGTTTGTTTCGTTGCTGCTTATAAATATATGTGTTTGTGCGTATGCATGCAAGTGCATAGGCAGAGATGTGTTTGCAAGTGTGTCGTCATACTTCTAACTAGCTTCTGTGGATATAAAGGAAAACTACATATGTAATCAGTATTGTTAAAGGGAAGGCTGTAAGACTTAGTGTTCAAGAAACTAGACTGGTTTTGCTGGTTTAAATTGATACTCGGAAGTATATTTAACTCGTCTTCAACTTCAGAAAAGAGAATTGTATCAAAATGAGAGCTTCTTCAAAAGCAACAGCTAAAAGGGTAAGGCTTGTGAAAAACCTTGTAGGGTGATTGTTTAAAGGTGTTGTGTTAGAGAGTTAGCAAATGTGTGTGAGGTGTTGCAGGCTTGGGAAGAGCCTAAATCAGTCTGGAGATTTTACAGCAGCAGGAAGGAACTGAAAGTAAAAAGACGTCCTGTGAAAGTGTAACTCCTCAAACAGAGAAAGTGTGAATCTGGACAAGTTAAATTGCTGACTGCCAGATCTAAGAGAGTGTAACCAGTGGGAATACAGCTCTGCATTTGCCTAATTCTGTGTTTTTCCACTAAGCATTCACTGCTGACCTTTTTAATGAACAGAATATATAATGTGTGGGTCATTGGTCTATCCTTGAATCGCCATTCTTACATGTGTCATCTCCTAACAGGAATTATTGACCTGAACAATATGGCTCCCACTATCTTAGTGCCTCATCCTGGAGGAACAAGCACACCACCCATGGAGAGAATCACGTATATCCCTGGTACCCAACTTACGTTTCCCCCCAGGCCTTACAATCCTGCTTCTCTGTCACCAGGTAAGAGCTCTTGTGATTTGTTGGTATCTCTAGTTGTCTGACACGCTGAAATAATTAACCATCTTTCTTTAGCTTTCATTAATGTCATGTTCTGATGTTTTCTTAGGTGATGCTTTTTGCATGCACTTCTTGCTTGGATAGCAAAGGTTTTCTTAAGGATATCCTTTGTAGTTACATTAGGAGCACTGACAAATTCAGAATTTGCCTCATTCTGTCAGGTCTTTTATTTATAGTCATTTGATTATGATTTCACTAACCTCATATTGTATGTGTTGAAGGGTGGAATTTGGGTCTATAAGCTGTGTAGCTTCTACCTATATAAAAACCACTTTAGTAAAAAGCTGTTGAGCCTCGAGTATCTCTTTCTGCTACTTCATTTTATTTTGTGGACCTTTCAGGACACCCTACACACCTGGCAGCTTCCGCAGCTGCAAATGCTGAAAGGGAACGGGAAAGAGAGAGGGAGAAGGAACGGGAAAGGGAGAGGGAACGTGAGCGGGAGCGGGAAAGAGAACGAGAGCGGGAGAGGGAGAGGATTGCTTCAGTCCCTGCTGGACTTT
>NW_009910092.1:55982-72144 GCF_000696875.1 Nestor notabilis
GTACACATCCCTATGTTTGGATCAGTTGTCTTGTAGACTGTAACTGCTTCTTGATCTTTCTCTCATAGCAGTGTAGTACCTGGGCAATGGCGTGAATCCCAGTTATCGCTAGCACAGCTTGCATGTCATTCCTAGCATTGTAAACATACAGCTGCCATTTAAACTTTTGATATGTACTGTCACAGCTGAAGTGGTGGAGACAGCTGGGAAAGGATGTGGAGGAGACAACATCAATACATAGTTCTGCATTGTTAAAAGAGTGATCTATATATATTTGTTTGTTTCCCTTTGCTCAGGTGCAGAGCAGCCTGGCAGACCTGGCAGTCACGGATATGTTCGGTCCCCGTCCCCTTCAGTTAGAAACCAGGAAAATATCCTGCAACAAAGGCCTAGTATTTTTCAAGGAACCAATGGGACGAGTGTAATCACACCTTTGGATCCTGCTGCTCAGCTACGTATCATGTATGTTTTATAAGATACTGTTCAGAGATACCTGTTCTAACATTTGTGCTTATTAAAAGGTGCATTTAGCCTGAGCAAAATACAAGATGATGAGGATATATCACTATTAGATTGCTCTTGGATTTATTGGAAATGATCTAGTGCATTTTCTCTAGTCCAGTTTGGGTAGAAATTAATGTCAGAAAAGCTTCACTTTGTTGTATGTGTGATATGGCTCTGATTCTCTTTTTCATGTGATATAATTGAGAATATTCAATATTTGCCAACAGGCAGCTCACCCCTGGAGCTCCCTCTATTACTCAGGGGTTGCCAGCTTCCCGTTACAATACTGCTGCTGATGCCCTTGCAGCACTTGTAGATGCTGCAGCCTCTGCTCCTCAGATGGAAGTTGCCAAAGCAAAAGAGAACAAGCATGAAGGCACCAGGGTAGAAGAGAATATGGGACGCCGGTCAGCTGTGGTTACTGAACAGCAGCAGATGGAACAGAAGACACTGGAGGTAGAAAAGAGGCCTGTCCAGTGCCCCTATACATCTGCAAACTTTTCTGGTGGCAAGTCCCAGGGACAGTCTTCAGTAGTCTATTCAGAGGCTGGTAAAGAGAAAGGACCTCCTCCTAAATCCAGGTACGAGGAAGAGCTGAGAACTCGAGGAAAGACCACAATTACTGCTGCTAACTTCATAGATGTGATCATCACTCGACAGATTGCTTCAGACAAGGATGCACGAGATAGGGGCTCTCAAAGTTCAGATTCTTCCAGTAGTTGTACGTATCTTAGTAACTATCTACTTCTTTGCTGTCTGTCTTAGCCTTTTAGGGAAATAATAAGATGTGAAATGATTCTGATGTTCCATGAAATACCTCTGCATAGTAAAAATACTTGATAGACAAATACAGTTTTTGCATATAGTGACTCAAGATTCTTGCAAAATCAGAATCGTTTGCTTTATTCAGATTCCCTGCTACAACAGGAAATGCAGGATAATAAGACTAACCTTATCAGAAGTCAAGAAACCTAAAATTACTTGATTTACATTGGGAACACTGTTGTGGAAGCATTTTTGTATCACCATGGTTACCATGAGAAAAAGATAGTGTTCTGACTTTCATTTCACTGGTGTAATTTTAATGGAAGCACTGTTGTTGCTGTGTAGAGGCAGCGGAAATTTTCTGTGATATTTACACCATATTCCACAACTTTTGCTTGATACTCAGTATCCTCCCACCGGTATGAAGCTCCTGGAGATGCCATTGAGGTGATTAGCCCTGCAAATTCACCTGTACCTACTCAAGAAAAGCTACAGCCCTATCAGCCAGAGACACCGAAACAAAGCCAGGCAGAAAGTAAGTTTATCTGCCTATGTCAATATTCTCACAATTATCTTGCTTATATTTACCAGCTCCATGAATTCATAAATATCTTGGGAGTCTTTAAGTGGCTGCTTAGCACATTCTTAACTTTTCAGAAACTTTTGTTGTAAGTATGTTGTTGTAGTGATCCGGAAAAACCAGAGCAAATGTATTGGCACTGACATTTGGCAATAGACAGATGCAGCTCTTTTACATTACAGGGTAGCTGATTTAATAAGAAATTTATTTCCAATATATTCTTTCAAATTCCTGCATGTAGGTGTTGATACCCACAATTTTTTACCTATTAGTAAAACTCAAACTGTTACAGAACAATTTGCAGGTGAGAAATGACCTGCAATTAGTCTACATGGTGCAATGAAGCTTTATTTTATCTATTCTAAATTGTAGGGCCTATATATGAAGAGGGAAAAGATGATTATTATACAGGATATCAAAACTCTAATGCAGAAACACTCCCTGTATTAAATTTGTAAGCACAGAAGTTTCAAACCTTGAAGCTTCAGTAATATCATCTTAACAGACTGACCTTTTCTTCTTCAACTAGATGACCCAAACAGGCAATACGAGGGGCCGATTCACCGCTATAGGACGCAACAGGAACCCCCTTCACCCCAGCAACCTCCACCTCCCTCTTCCCAAGCAGAAGGGATGGCACATGTGCCCAGGACCCATCGGCTTATCACCCTTGCTGATCACATCTGTGTAGGTTTATTTGCATGCATCTTTTCAGATGTGAAAAGTTATATTTTGATGATGAAAACACATGTTTTGAAACATAATACCAATTCTGTAATTATTAGTTTTATTTGAGGCTATTATACAATGTGTCTGAACTTAAAATCATCTCATTTATTGCAATCGGTCTCGTATTCATCTAGTTCATGAATACATAGTCTCTTGGCCACTGTCTGACCGAGATCTCTCTTCTATTTTCTTGGCCACAATCAGCAAATTATTACACAAGACTTTGCTAGAAACCAAGCAGCTTCTCAGGCCTCTTTGCAGCCTCCCACCACTACATTCCAGAATTCCACCCCTGTTCCAACGCCTGTTGCTACCCGGGCAAAGACATCAAATCGCTACAGCCCTGAGTCCCAGTCGCAGTCTGTCCATCATCAGCGGCCAGGAGCTAGAGTGTCGCCTGAAAACCTGTCTGACAAGTCCAGGGGAAGGTAACACATGTATTCAGTTTAACTGCAAATTTAATTAATGCCCAAATCTGATGTTTATAAAATATAGCACAGTAATCTTGATTCAGATCAGACATAGAGGTATCTTTTGGTTCTTTTCTTCAGCAACATCTTTTTTTGCACTGTTTTTGACAATTGCTTGGCTCCATAACATAGATTATAACTGTTCTACCTTCACTTCCTATGCTTGATTTCCAGTCTTTAGACGGACGATAATGTTTAATTACTTTGATAAAGTTCTTAGTCATCTTTCTGAGATCGCCAGACATACTAAAAAGCATGTAACATACATAACTAGACATAAGTAGTTATGTAACAAGTGGAATGCAGTTACATGTGTTAACTACTGCTTTACATGCATTAAGAATACTTACCTGTCTCTGAATTATGGATGTAGACCTGGAAAATCTCCAGAGAGGAGTCATGTCTCTTCAGAGCCCTATGAGCCAATCTCGCCACCTCAGGTCCCGGTTGTACATGAGAAACAGGAAAATGTTCTTTTGCTTTCCCAAAGAACTGAGCCTACTGAACAGAGGTATGTGTAGAGCTGAGTTTTAAAAATGTAATTCTGGATCTCTGTGCTGCAAACAGTATCTTTAATAAAGAGTAATTTAAGTGATTTTCCTCTGGCGCCACAGGCGAGTAGTTTATCACTGTTGATCCCTTTGCACTAGCATTCACAACCTGCTACTTGGGAGATGCTTTGGGAAGCCTGAAGGAAATATAATCTGTACGAGTTCTGTCTCAAGTTTCTTGGTGCAAGCAGTGGGTTCTATGTCATACCTGATAGAAAGCACTATAACAAAGCTCCTTGTTGGGTGCCAGTACTGTAAAACTGAAGTAGTTTTGGGATAGGTCCAATTTCTATAGCTTTTATTAAATACTTTAGGCTTCTTCTGCCTGCTTGGTTTCCTGGATACTGTCCTGGTGAAGTGTGGCAGAACCCAGGCTTCCAACGCTTGTGACTCTAGAGCAGCTTATCTTATGAAATAGCACTAAGCTAAGGAGTTTCGTTTCAGGGAGGTGTGAAGGTGGGGTGTCAGGAGGCCTGTGCATCGGGCAGCCCTGTTTCCCAGGGCTATTTGTCAGTCTCCAAATCTGCAACATAAAACTACATGGGATCCCTGGCAGACTGCATCAGGGCTGGTGTCTTCAAACATCTGGCAGATGCACCTTGGAATAGATGCTTGTTCTGCTGCCTGCTGAAGAAAGAATAGCACCCAGCAGGCTCACCATGTACTTACTTAAGGCTCATGCTGGTGAAATTGATTCTTTACTTCTTCTTTCACCCCTACCCTCTCCACTCTGCAGTTGCTGGTAGGGTTGGTACAGTCCAGGATGGATGTTTAGCTGGATGCGAAGGGATTTTTGGGGACGTGGCAGGGAAGATTGCACTTTTATGGGGTGGAGGTTTTAAATTAAATCTGATTTGCTGGATTACTGCTGCTTAAATGAACTCGGGTGTTACAAGTGAACATACGGTTGATCATTTTTATCCACTTTTCAAAACAGTGCAAGTCATTCAGGACCCTGGTACTAGCTTAGATTTTTCACCTGAATTTCTTCATGCTTTAGCTTGGGTTTTTAGGGCTTTTTTCCACTTAAAATTCTGTAGTTGGAATGCTACTGCTTTTATCATCTTTATAAACAGCTTAAACTTTGCATATTTTAAGATCTGAAGATAAAGTCAGTTTGACATTTACTTCAGCTACTTTTTTTACACTGTGACAGAAATTATGTGCAGAAAGTGTGCCAGCCACTGTGAATGTAAAATTGATAAGAGGTATGAAATACAGAATGTGGATCCCAGTCTGAATTTGTGCCATAGAGCAAGAGTGGCTAACTGGCAGCTCTTGAGCCAAATTCTAATCCACAAGTTGTTTTACCTGGTTTCTAAGAATGCCTGAAATAGCTTATTTGCTTGGACCATCTGTGGCAGCGTGGACGAGCAGACTTTAAAAGCAGTATGTCTTTTTAGTGGCATACTGGGGACAAGAGTGGGAAGATTGTAGATAGGAGCAGCTATAGGATGAGTGTTTGGACTTCTAGCTTAAACATTTCTTCACCTATCGATTCGCAGTAGAAACTTCAGGCAGTGTGCAGGTTGCAAAGCAGAAGTAGGCACCCCAGAGATAACTTCTAAGAACATCATCTCTGTACCCCTCTCCTGGCACAGAGAATGACACGATCACTTTTTCTGTTACCTGGATAAAGCACATGTTTTTGGAGAGTCATTAGACTTGCCTAGTCCCCAGAAAACAGGCTGAGGAAAGAATCTTGAAGTTCATGTGAATGTTGGTGGTTTCTGCCTGAGTGCTTTTGGAAAGATTGAAATGTGCATCTTGGAAAACATTCTCTCTCTTTGACACATGTTGGTCTTGGCAGGACTGACTCTCGCTCTCCAGGTAGTATAAGCTACCTGCCTTCGTTTTTCACCAAACTTGAGAACACTTCACCAATGGTAAAATCCAAGAAACAGGAGATATTTCGAAAGCTGAACTCATCTGGTGGAGGTGACTCTGACATGGGTATGCAGGACTTCCTTTTCCCTGAACTTTTCCAGCTTAAGCTTTATGTGATGTCCCCATGACAATGTCCCAAACTAAATGTTTCAAATAACACACGGATGAGTATACATCTATGAATAAAGAAGAAATATATAATCATTTATGACTAAAGAACTGGAATATTGTGTTAGATTCCCTCCCCCCCCCCCCTTTTTTTTTTAATTCTGGTGGATGTAGGACTTGTCACATTGAAGCTTTTTAACACTTAATTCAAGAGATGGAAATGGTTTCTGAAAACCATGGAAAACCCCACATAATTAACAAAAGAATTATTAAAACCTGACATTATTCTAGTTAACTTTGTGTCTAGTTTGCTTTATATCACCCTTAGCTATTACACCTTTTCCTTTTTGGAAAGGTGTCTTGAAATCGAATGTTTTGTGTTTTCTTGACCTTTATGACTGTTAAAAATACCCATTTTAATATAGTTTCAGTAATAGATTCTGACATGGTGGAATATGATACTAGAACTGTATTTTGGTTTTTCTCTTAGACACCTTAACAGCACTTTGTATCGAAATTATCAGTAGTGAGAATTAAAGCTGTTTGTGAACCCAGTACATAATAGAGACTGTTTATTTGAAAGTAAATGCTCTTGCACTGAGCAACAGATGAATCTCATTCTGAGTAACAAGCTGTGTCAGTAAGGGTTGCATTGTGTGCACAATAGATTTTGCTCTGTCGAAAGCTTTATGTGCATGTTTGGCACACAAGCACACTTTCCATTGCTGCCAGCAGTCTTTTCATTTATATATTGAATTCATTGTTACAGTTTAAAAACTTTATTCTCAAATTGGTCATCACACATGTAATGTTTAAAATTCATATTTAGCAAATCAAATGCAGCTTTGCATTTTTAAAGCATTTAGATTGTGAAATTTCACAAATTTACTTCCTGAAGTAACAGCCATGATCATACTTTTACCCTGGTATAGATCATTTTCTTGAGAAGACATAGATGTACATTCATCGTAGAAGACTGAGAAAGAAAAAGTGAACATTGAAAATAGTTCAAAAGTAATTACATGTTGTGCATTAGGACTAGAAACAATTACTTACAGTGATCACCACTACTGAGAAACTCATTGAAATGTTGTGTTTGAATTGCAGCAACTGCTCAGCCAGGGACTGAAATATTTAATTTGCCAGCAGTCACTACCTCAGGTAAGTCTTTCAGTAAAGAAAAACCAACGTATGGTTCAGAAAAGGTAAATCCATGTCATGTCTTTCATTTATATGTTTTGGGGAGTCCAGTAAATGAGGAAGATGATGAAAATTTAAAAGGTAATATCCTACATGAAAACTTGTTTCCTGTATTGTAGGAAAAAGAAAAATGACCAAAGGAGGCTTCAGAAAATATTTAAATGGGAACTTAAGCAGGAGTGATTTATTTCTGTATGCTCTGCAAATCTTACACAGAGAAATTGGTTAGCCTCTCACTTAAATAGAATTTAAATATAGTATAGTTGAGCTTATTTTATCAAATGCAGTTTACTTTATAAACTGGGGTATTTAAAATTCTTACTGATTTTTGTTTTTTCCTGTGATGAATACATAATAAACCCCCTCAACTTTCTATGAGATGATGAAATTAAATATAACCCATACTTACAGTATGTTAAAGAGGAAAGTGAGGCAGAGAATTGAATGGAAAGGTGGGAGAGAAGAGCTGCTGTTTCTGAATCTTGAGTTGTAGCACTCAAGATTGACTTTACATGATTTTGGCCAGTCACTGCCCCTTCTGGTACAGTGCTTCTTGTCTTCTAAATGGAGAAATTACTGATCTCCATTAATTTAGATGGAGGAGATGCTTTTGCAATAAATACTTGCCTCATATCACAATTCATAAGCCAAATTAGTATGAATTATTGAGAGAAGCATTCTTCTGGTCTTTTGTCTTACAACTAAATCATAGCTGCAGATCTTACTTAATATGCTCTCACAGTCAGCATGCTCAGCTTCCTCTGCTATGTAAAAAAAACCAAACCCAACCAACCAAACACACAGTTAAGATTTACCCTCTTGCAAGGATTCTGACATTCAGTGGTCCTACTGACACAGCTCCTCAGTGCTCGCTGGCATGCCTAACTTGTAGCCACTGTGAGCTGCCTTGGAGTATGTAGCTTTGCGCTTAAAAAATTCTTTTTCCCCCCACCTTTCTGCCTCTCTCTCAAACCTTTTCCCAAATCCCATTGTAATTTCTCCGAGATACGTTTTTTTTGCCTCCCCTCCCACCTTTCCCTGTATGTTTTCTTTTATCTCCCAGGTGCAGTCAGTTCTAGGGGTCATTCCTTTGCAGATCCTGCCAGTAATCTGGGTCTGGAAGACATTATTAGGAAAGCATTGATGGGAAACTTTGATGACAAGAGCGAGGAGCATGGAGTTGTAATGACACAATCTATTGCGGTAGTACCCAGCAGTTCCAGTGCTGCAGTATCAGCAAGTAACGAGACACGTAGGGAAGAAGCCAACCCATCACCAAATTCAGGTGGGTTATTGCAACGCCTAAATATTTCATGGTCTTAAAATAAAAAGGGTTTGAATAAACTTGATGTCATTGAAAATTGCTGGTTTTCCTCTGGAAAGAATAAGAGATGGTGCTCCCATTCACTTTAGTGGTCGTGGCTTTCAAAATAGTGCTGGGAACTTCAGGAGCATTAGCCAGTATTTCTTGGAGAATGACACCACTAGTGAAATAGGGAAGATATAACAGGATGTATTAGATAACTGAAGTTTCTCAGTGGTTTGATGTTTATCTATAAGGAACATGTGCCAGCAGGAGCTTGGACTGACAACATCTCCCTTCCTAAACATGGAAATATAACTTCATTATAGTAAGAACAGGGATTTTCTAAAAACACTGTGTCGGGAGACTAAGTCACTAATTCAGGTAAATCAGCATTTCAAAAGGCATCAGTGTGAAACTCCTGTTCACTGGTATACAGTAATTTATAGAAACAAACATGGAGGCTAATAGCAGTGTAACATCTTTGTAAAGTCTGTCCTTTCTGTTTCCAGGAGGGGGCAAGCAGAAGCTCATCAGCAAGTCGAATAATAGGAAGTCAAAGTCTCCAATTCCTGGACAGGGGTATTTGGGAAGCGAAAGACCTTCTTCTGTCTCATCTGTACATTCAGAAGGGGACTACCACAGGCAGACTCCAGTGTGGGCCTGGGAAGATAGGCCTTCATCAACAGGTGAGAAATGGGTTTCTTTCAAACTAAACACACCAGATGTGATTCTTGTACCAGTGTTATATGTGACTTTTCTGCATTGGTCAAGAGTTTACAGCATATGAGGAATTTCAGAAATAAGAGATTCTCTGCAAGTTGTCACAACCAAACCCAGACTGTCTTTCAGATATGGGTGTCTTGGAACAGCTCATGGTTTTGACTCGGAGAAACTTTCTTTTATTCAGGTTCAACACAGTTTCCTTACAACCCATTGACAATGAGGATGCTCAGCAGTACACCGCCAACATCCATTGCGTGTGCCCCACCGTCCATGAGCCAAGCAACCACTCACCAACAGAACAGGATATGGGAGCGAGAGCCTGCACCACTGCTTTCAGCACAATATGAGACTCTGTCTGACAGTGATGACTGAACTATGCAGATTCTTTTTGTTTTTTATTTGCGGGTCAAAAAAAGAAATCTATTTTTGACTTGGGCCCATAGAGACTTTCCAAGAGAGCAAGGGCCACACAATGAAGAATTGATGGAGAGTCCGTTAAATGCCTTCTGCACAGGCTGTGTGTTGGAGGATTGTTAACAAGAAGGTTGACTTACTAAAGATAAATATGTAAAGAGTTTTTAAAAAATGTGGACTATTCCTGTTCTACATCTATTTGTAAAGAAAACCGTAATGTCTTTAAATCATTCTTCTGTAAATAGAGAGTACTTTTTGCAGTGTTTTTTCCCTTGCTATAGTATCTGGTGTACTTATGTTCAAATCATTGCCTAAACTTTGGGGGTCATTTTGTAATTTTTTTTGTTTGTTTTTTTTAAGCATTTTCTCCAGTGTAGAGTACTCTTCATAACCCTAGCCTCCCTCCCAGCCTAGCCTAACCATAACCTAGCCTCCCAACCAGCCTAGCATCATTGCCCAGTTAATGCCAAGCCACCTCTTGCAGGCATTATGCTTTTATATCATTTTTTTTTCCCCCTAGACACACTTTCTCAGTGGTGATCAAGCTCTTGTGAAAATGTTGATTATTAAGACTGACCCCTTAATGAATTCTGTACATTACCATAGTCCAGTTCGCTGGAATAAGATGATATATTTCTTGGAATTTTAAATTCTGCCACATTGTAAATTTTTTGGTGCAGTTGGTTTTATTTAGCAACACTGCAGAACTATTATTGCATGGGTATGTTATGGTTCATTTTTAAAAGGTTATAAAAAGCAAAAACAGCTTCTGGAGGCATACCTCACTTCTGCACACTGGGAATTTTAACTGTGCCCCAAAAGCCTATCTGAAGTGTTTTCTGTTTCTGCATTGTATGCAGTCAAGACAGGCTACTAAATTTTACTGTTATATTTAACTACAGCAAATGGCTTATCTGAACAGAGGCTCTGGGTGGGTTGATAAATCCTTTAAGAAGAAAAACCTCTACATCCCAAGTTTAAATAAAACAAAATGCTTTTATAGAATAAGTGAGCAACATATGAGTCAACTACTTGGCTTCTGTTACAGCCGGTTTGAAATAGGTACTGTGATTTTTACCTTCCTCCAGTCTGATTTTAAAATCTTTATGTAATAATTATTTTAAAGTCTGCATCCCAATCCCTGGCCCTGTAAGCAAGCTTTTGGTGGAAGTCCTTACAACTGCTTGGCTTAACTCCTAAAGTGTGCAATACTGTTAGGGTGATTTTTAAATTGTATATGGTACTAGGAGTCTCCTTAATCTCTCATCTAGCAATGCCTGCTATGCTATGCTTATAGCTCATGTATGCATACATCTGGTTAGTGATACCACAGGGTGTCCTGACATCTGTCTTCAAAAGCATCTTATTTTTTGCTGCACTGACCTCAGGAAGTGAACTGAAATCTTCTGGGGTAGAAGGACTGATTTACAGATAGCACTGAGCTGGGGGGGTGGCACTGTCTGTCAGATTCGAAACTGCTTTTGCATCTCATCCATGAACAGAGTCCTTGCCTGGAAGTTATTTTCCAGTCAAAATATTTTTAATTTAACCCTGTATTTGTGACATGTTGTATGGAAGCTCTGCATCTTCCAGGAGGACTGTAAGGTCCAGTTACAAACAGGAAGTAAAGAACTACTTACCAATACAAATTCACTCTGAGTACTCAAGAGGAAAGCCTTTTTATCCCAAGTGTGGGAAAGAAAAAGATCCCAAGGAACTCATTTGGAAACTTGACACTGTGTTGCAAATACAGAATTATTTTGCTACTTTGTTTAAACTGTGTCAGAGTAGATCAGTTGGCAGTCTTAAACCTCCTTCCTGTCTTTCTCTAAAAAAGACTTTTCTCACCCTCCCATCCTTTACCCTTTTAGCTTAACATAGTGAAGTTTTCATCTTGTCTGTAGACCTGTGCGCTTATTTTAACTTTTTTTGTTCCCACAGCAACATATACTGGAAAACAAGTTGTTCTGCCCTTTTTGTAGATCTAAATTTGGAGTGGAGAGTTCAGTTCCATTCTAAAACTCACTTGTTCTCACTTTCCTAGTGTAACAAATACAATGTGAAAGAGGCATGTACAGACAAATGTCTTTGCTAACTGTAAGTATAGCATGTTCATTGCAAAGCTTCATGTTATTGCTGCTGCAGCAGCAAGATTCCCAAAGTAGGATAGTCACTTTCTCCTAAGATTCAGCTTGAGTGGCATTTGCACATAAAATGTTGCTGCTTTTTTGTTTGTTATCCAAGTTCTAACTTCTCCAGTGTAAAAACCTCTCCAGAGCCTAAGTTAGGGTTTACCACAATTCCAGTGATCTCCAAGTATGGAATTACATCTGCCCTATTTCAAACAGGAAGGTGTTTGTAAGTCATGTTTACAAAGTGTAGTTTACTACAAATTTTTAACTGATTTCTGATCAGCGCTTTCACAATGCTTCATCTTGATATGTTTCGTGATTCTGATATGAAATCATTTAAGACTTGAAAAACCCATGCATCATAAACCAACTTTTTTTTTTCCACACAATGTCTTCAGTAGACAGTGACTTCTGGATTCAGACCAATCAATAAAGGGGATCAGTTCTCCATTTGCTTTTCCTGTGTCTCCCTCTTGTTTTGTAGCATCACGCTCTGAGAACAGGCAAAACACTTCCCTTAAGGAGTGCTACAGAGTTCCCAGTTAACACTGCTGGAGTGGCTAAGGTCTGCCATTTCAAAAACAGAACCCAGAACTTTGAAGAATGTTGGTTCTACTGTGTCAGAGCCTTTCTGGTAGTGTAAGCATGCCTGTAACAGCCGTATTCTTACTTCCTAGCTTGCTGAGAACAAAGCTGTACATGTGACTTATTCCAGCTTTGATGAACATCTGCTCTAGAAAACCTGCGTGCTGCCTTTTAGCTCAAAGTTAAACAGAGCTGAAGCCACTAATGCTACTGTAAGTAAACTAATGATAATGCAATTAACATTAAGGGTGGTACCAACCAGCTGAAGTTCTTACAAATGAGAGGTTAAAATAATGCGTGGTTAGTGACAGAATTAGTTAGTTCTGTTCCATCCTAGTTAAGTACAGATTTGGTATCTTCTGATGTAATCCTCCTTTAACATCAGGCTTCCCTGCAGGGTAGTACTGAAACATTCTGTTATATGAGCAGGCTGTTCATCCTAGAGTCACGTGTAGTTTACAGACCTGATGGTTTGTATATACAGCCTTTTCCACCAGGAGCCTCAGCATTCCAGCACTGACCTATCCAAGAGAGGAGGACAGCTTTGGCACTTGCTGTGCTCTTGACTGGGGTAAGGTGGCAGAGTGATTCATTTCTGACGATAGCTCTGCTTGGTAACATAGTCTCACCCCTCCTCACAGAGCACATGTTCTATCTTTGGATGCTAAATGATTTGAAGAAAAGCACTGGATCTTCAGGTAACCTGCTTGAAAAGGACATGGAGGTACAGTTCTGTCATAGTACAGGTATAGCCTGGGAAATGCTCTACCTAAGTTAATAACGTGCTGAATTGCAGCACTGATGCAAGCACACCCTGCTGTGGTAGCCAGCATGTAGAGTTGAGACAATTCCTGCCTGTTTGCAGACTGCATCACAAATCTACACAGTTAAGATTTCACAACTTTATTTTGGGCTAAGTTGTTAGGCAATAGCAGCCCTTCTTGTTACGCAGTCCTTAAACTCCTTGCTGTTTCCCTGGAGAATTGCACCAAGGCTGCTTGTACTGACCAGCCCTTGCTGCTGTTGGCCACCTCAAGGTCAGACTCTGTGGCCAAACTTACTTGGAGCCCTTTCTCCTCTTAGCCAGCTCAGCTAGTTCTTCCTGGATATGCTGAACAGAAGCAGCATCTCCCTTCTGTTGTGCCTGCTTGAGAGCTTCTTTGTACACTTGTTTTGCTTGCAGAAAGTCCTCTGTAGCAAGAGGAAAAAGAGGTGTTTTCAGAGTCCCCTCCTGAAGCTGACCATATGCAAAGGACAAGCAAGGACTACTGGAACACATCAAGAACTAGATAAGTTCATAAAACATCCAGCGCTGGTGCCAGTTATGAGAGCAAGACAGCAGCAATGATGATGGGACAAGGTGCTGCTTCAGCATTAAGATTTCACAGAAACAAGTCTGCAGCATGTCTTCTGTTCCTCTGGAGCCAGTTATTGCCCATACAGGACAAGGGAAACAAGATCCCTTGGCAACCTTTTGAGTCAGATGCACCAATACTGCATTTATCTTGGACAGGATCCTTCAGAAGCTGAGTTCCATATGAACACCACACAGATTGCTACACAAAGTCAGCAGACCTACTGCTTAAACTACAAATAGCAACACAAAAATAACACTATACTTCGATCCTACAATACAGGTGTCTGCAGTCAGCACAAGCCCAGTGACAGAAGCCAGACATTTATCTACCTACCTTTGTGCATCAGAATTGCTGCAAGGTTGTTCAGCACCATGTGCTCCTCAGGGTGTTGAGTCTCCTTTGCCAGCTCTGCTGCCCTCTTCACATAGGAATACGCCTCATCATGGTGGCCCTGAGCATCCAGTACAGTTGCCAAGTCGCTCATCAGGACCACAGTCTGCACCAGGACAGAAAAGGAAACCTCAGAGCAAGACCTGTGCAGAAGTCTAGGGCATCACAAGTACCACATTCATAACCCCACCACACTAGTAAAAACAGCATTTCCCAGAGGAGCTTTCAGTAAGTGTCTTGTATTTCTGTATTAACATGCTGCATGTTCACTCTTCCTGGCAAGGAAGCAGAGCCCAGTTTAGTGCTGTGTATGGTTGATACCAGCAAAACTGCTTTTAAGGCTGCCTCATTCCCTAGGAGCTAAAGTAGTCCCCTATACAAGTCACCTGTGGATGAGTCTCTCCCTGAATATCTTTTGATATCTGCAGAGCCTTCTCGTACATTTTTTGGGCCGCTGGGAGCTGGTTAATGTTTAGGAGATAGCGAGCATAAGAGTCTAGGCTCATCCCAAGCAAGAGACGGGTGTTGGCCTTTTCTTCAGCTGCAAATAGAGAGGAGTGGAAGTGATCACTTCTACAAGATTAAGCATGAGTCTCCATCCTACAAAAGCAGGAAACTCATGCAGCATGAAGACAATGGATTGATGTGAAGATGGTGCTTAGGCAATACGGAAAGCAACATCAAAGAGAAATGGAGAAAAGATAATGAGAAGCCTTTGGCAGACAAGGCAGTCCCACCTGGTAACACATCCTCAGGCAAGTCCTTCTGCTTGGCAATCTTCTCCTCTAAGGTGAGGATGCAGAACTCGTATCCAGCCAGGGCTAATTTGTGCCTGCAAAGTGCAACAACTGAGAAAAGCAAAGCAAAGGTCCTTCCATCCCTGAAGGGACGAATGTGAACACCTTCTATCCCTCATTCTAGAGGGCCTGCAAGACAACTTTTTGCCTTCACAGGACCCTTTTTGCCCTCTGTGCTCACTTCCATGGCCTGGACGCTTCTCTTGGGGGATCCAAGAGGTGGAGAGGGCCCCTCCTCCCCCAGACAAGGCCAGCTAAGACAACCCATGCCAATGCTCCACTGAAAAATCCACAAATCCACATTGCACAGGAAAGAAGGCTTTTAAGTGATGTCTCTATGGCTACTTCTGCCCTAAGCTGGGCAGGTCCTAACAGCAAGCTGTAGCAAACCCTGCTACATGACTGTGAGTAGGCAAATACCATGCCTGTGGGAACCTTTATGCTGATGGCATCTTGTCACATCAAAGCTTCCTCAGGCACTCTATTCTCTGACACCACTGCCACTGTGAAGCTGAGATGAAAGCAAAAGATGCCTTTAGCAAGGAACTCACTGTTTCTGAGCAGCATAGATACTGGCCAGCTTGAGGGACATCTCAAGGATTGCATTGTCATCCTGCCAGGAGGACACACAATGCAACTGTTATTCTTTTTGCATCTCCCCAATAGAAACATTACTTTGTCAGAGAACAAGTTTAGACCTTAAAAATCCCCATCCTGTTCTCTCCAGTGCTACCATCCGTTTAAGGAAGTTCCTGAGAAGCCAGCAAGCTCATACCTAGTATTGCTGACTTCCAGTAGGAGGTATTACAGCACAAGAAATAGACTAAAGAGACATGCACCACTTTCTGCTGAAAGCCTTTATTTATCAGAAGAACATACCTCTTTCGTGTCCCCTGCAAGCAAATAGCTCATACTTGCTTTGTAGAGCTTTTCTGCCTGAAATGAGAATTTTGAAGAGGACACTGGGGAATAATGGCACTTAAAAGATCCCTACCCTTTACAAAGGCAGACTACTGGGAGAAACCTGTCTTAACAGTTTGTGGCATTTACATTCTATGTCAAAACCAGGTTGAAGTGAAAAGCTAACCAGAGTCCAATGTACTAACAACTAGCAGGTCCCTTCAGTTTCCACTTTAGGATTGCTACATCAGCCATGTGTCTACCACATCTTTGTGCCTTCAGGGCTTTCCCAGGTTCCTCTTGGGACAGCCATCTAAACATTTGACTGTGGCATTTGACAGTAAGAAGTATTCCTTCCCTTCAGCACCATGCTGGAGCTCAGAAACTAACTGCAAAAGCATCTTTCTTAGCAGAACATGCTCTACAGGACTGTAGTTCCAAGGCAGATTGCTCTGCTTTTTACTGGGAGGCCTCTGCCTCACAACTCCCAGCCCCTGCACAAGATGTCAGCCTCAAAACTCAGAGGGAAAAGAACAGTTACTCACATTATCCAGCTGTCCCTGCATGAAGGCCACGTTTGCCATCTGGAAGAGATGCAGAGTGCTGAAGCTCCACAAAGACTGCACGGACTTGCCTCACTCAACACAACTGCTTTTCCTTCTACCTACAGCTCCACCACAGCCCCAGCAATACACCCCGAAGGGACCTCAGAGCCCCACAGCACCTTTTAACGTGAACTAGACACGACACGGGGTGGCCCCTC